>NW_017259536.1:449120-466834 GCF_001594045.1 Atta colombica | reverse complement strand
TATATATATATATATAATAATAATAGAGGAAGAGAGAAGACAGCCGGGACCGAGAATCAGGAGAGGAGAGATTGAGGACAGAGTGTCCAGGCACCCAACATCCTGCAAGACGGATAGTATACAAGTGATATCGCTTTACAGTTCGATATTTTTGCTTTGATCCGAAATATGTTTTATCATAACATATTACAGCATGTCGGCGGGATCCCGAAGGCAGCAGCCAGGGATGGCTACTTTACGCCCAAATGTCGGCGAGACGGAGCTTGTAGAGACTTCCTCTGAGAGATCGGTACCAACATCGGAAGCGGAGGCACTGAGATGCGAATCTTCCGTAAAATAAAGATCCGGGAGTCTCCTAAGCAGCTGAAGGAAACTCTGCGACACAGTCGAATTTCGCGCGTCAAGACATACGATACGTGGATGACACAGCTCGCGCGATTCGCGGAGCCCGCAGGGCCGCGCACCAATGAGACGCAATAAAGCCCCCTTGTAGAGATAGCGATCACTGCGTGCTCCGGGAGGCGCCCGGCACTTGTGTTGTGACGAGCGAGTGAGGAACACCAGGGATGCAGGACGCTGAATCCAGTATAGCGAGCCGAGAGCAAAGAGGAGGATTGCAAGAATGAGAGACGAGGACCACGGGACTATAAGGCTGTCAATTTCCATGTTCCGAAAAGTGTAGTTATCGTTATTGGATTGTTGCATGAGACGCACGTGGAATGGCTGTGCATTTTTCGCGGTAATTATGTCTAAGTATGTCATTTCCCGCGATGACTCGCCGTAGGATTTTCAAGAGAATCATTTTTCGCGTCCACCTGAGCCACAGCCTAGTCATTTTCGTTAAATCTTATCGCGTACCGATTTGTCTTGTTTATATCGGAACTCTGTATCATGCCTGCAGCTTTATCTCTTTCTGACCTTCTGTTAAGCAGTTCGAAGCTCTGCGGAGCACGAGATCGCGCCATGTTTATAGTAACACTGTAATCGTTTATCAAAGTATTGTTCGTGCGATTCGCGAGAAGTATTCTTGCGTGAGCTCGTGCCGTCGAGAGTTAGCGTAATTAATACGCATCGCGTAAAGCGAATCAAGGTACGTGGGAAGCTAAATAACATAACGCATTTCAGTCACATACTGTCGATGACATTGTCGGCGAGTACGAGCGAGAATCGGAAGTTAGCAAAATATAGTTACTTATTATTATTATCAATTATTGTGTGGTTTATAGCCGTCGCCCTATTCGTTTCTCCAAACGATTCTCTATCCTCGACGGCGAATCACTTCTGCCATTCACGAGGCTGAGCTGCCGTTGACGTTCGCAATTCTGTAGAATATCGCATGGAGAATGATTAATTTCTGATTAATTTAGATAAAAAATAGAATGCTCACTTGTGCCTGGCGCCCAACTATCGGATTCGAGATTTTACGAGGCCCTCAGGAGTGGCGTAAAGACATTTTCGATCACGTTTCTTATAGGATCAAACGAATCCTCGTGAAAGGAAGGAATTCTATCGAGTAGAGTGAATATTAGTTGTGAACGCGCGATGAAGTTGCGCCACACTTGTGAGTGCGTGATACGTGTAATTACACATACACACACACACACACACACACACACACACACACACACACACACACACGCACGCACGCACGCACGCACGCACGCACGCACGCACGCACGCACGCACGCACGCAAGCACGCACACGCATGCACGCACGCACGCACGCACGCATGCACACTTTCTCCGATTATAACATTTGATAAATGATCTAACAAGGCATGAATTATGTAGGCTTGTAGCAGAGGGAAACTTGAGAGAAGACATGACGGCCCAAAATCTGTAATCGCAAAATGCTGCCGCGCACTACTGCCCTCTGACAAAATGGATGTAAACTACAACGTCCACTTTTTATAGAGTACATCGTTCACTTTTCAAGGCTGGAAATGATAAATCGATATTTCATATCATGTTACATGTAGCATGATTATATAAACCAAATATCGACATTTTGCGGTTATATTTGGGTCGTCATGTCCTCTCTCAGGTTTCTCTTTGCTTGTTTCTCAAAATGAACGTAATTATCCACCAGTAGGTCTTGGGAGTAGTGGTGCACATTTGACTCCCGGCATCACAGAAAACTAGCCCCATCACTTTTATCCCTACCAAGCAGACGCCTACTGGCATTGAGTCGACCGTCTTTGCCGCTGCGTGAAAGCGAGACAGCAGGAGAGAGAGCGCTCCTCTTTTTCGCTCTACTATTTATTAACTTGTAAATACAAGCGAGTAATAGAGCGAAAAAAGCGGGTGCTCTCTCTCACTGTTTCATTCTTTCTATTAGTCGCTTATAAGCGATCGAAAACCGAAAATATGCTTTTTCGATCGCTCGGCATGTTCCTGTATAAGGGAAAAAAGGACACACACATTCTAGATAACGATAGATTTTAATAAATTTTAATAATCATATAACCCTCCATTAAAAATAATTTTAAAACGCGACGGTTTACGAAATATTTATTAATTAATATTAATTGTTTGCGATTTTTTATGCGAGTTATATATCGCGTTCGTAAACGTGGTATCTAAAGCCGATTCTACATTAGTTGTAAGCCGATCGTAAGCTTGTACGACAGCCAATATGAAGCGTTGATTTTAAAATGCAAGCTTCAGATTGGCTGTCGCAACAAACTTGTGATCGACTTATAACTAATGTAGAATCGGCTTAAGAACTGTGCATGATCGAGCGCGTAAGATCAGTATGTTGAAGACTCCATAATCGAATCCAGTTTTTTTTTCCTTTTTCCTTTTCTAGGGTAAACTAGGGTATGATGGCCATAGTTTTTTAAAATGCAAAAAACATACATTTATTCTTGTTACTTTTTAACAATATTTGGGATATTACTTTTACTGAAGCTTAAAGTAACAAATATCGAAATTAAAGAGAAAACATTTAATAGAATTTTAATATCAAAATATTACAAAGTATGCATTGATCATCTTATTTGATTTTTAAAGATAGCTGATATTACGGGATAGTTTGACCATACATATTTTACATTTAAAAAATTAAACAACGATTTATTTTGTAAGAAAATCGAAGATTTCTATAATTTAAAAAAAAACAATATTTTTGTGTATGTCTATTACTTAGTAGAAATGATTTTCCTACACATTTGGCAAAAATCAGCAAATGATATACACGTTTCATGTAGTCACCGTTTGCAATGAATGCATTGAATCCAATCTTTTTTTTTCATTATGAGCTTATAATTTTCTTCATATACTTTAATAGAATATTTACGTATAGTATAATACTATAAAATAAAATACTATACGTAATTTAACTGTTTGTTTCTCATTTTCACGGCTACTTCCTGGCGTAATCTTAGTATGAATAATTTTCTTCTGAGTTTCTTTAGAAGATTTTTTAGTTTTTTTGTAATAAGTTTTTTTGTAATAAGTTTTTTGACCGTATTTTTTAATTTTAATTTTTTAATGCTTTCAGAAGATCATTATATGAATAGTTTGATCGTTTCGACGTTTTAACACACGATTTTTCGTTATAGATGGTACTGGAGAAACTTTATTTAAAACTTTTGTAGGAGAATAACAGATTATATATCAACATTATAAAGTTCGGAATCAAAAATATCAATATTTTGTATATTCTGTAAAACTAATTAAGCTGTGTTAATTAGCTCAATTTTTAGTATAATCATTTTCTAAAAGAACTATAAGTGATGAGAAAATTGGTTTCACTTGAGAAGGATTTGTTGATGTATTATCATCAGAGTTGATAGAGTTAATAAATGCATAGTCAGGAATTGCATTATGATTAAAAGGATAAATTCCGGCTCTAAATCCCGAAATAGCGTTTGTTGGTGTTGCTGATTTGCCCAGATGTCATTTAATAGTTCTCCAAATTGTAATCGTACAAGTTTTTGGCCAAGATGATTTGTCAGCCATTTAGAAATAGCATGAAAAAAATTATTTTTCGATTTAAAAACAGCACGATTTAAAGACTGTAAATAATATGTCGCATGACTGGGAAGACAATATTAATAAAATGCGTTCGGATTGCGCGAATTCAAGCATTTTAATAGAATTACAATGAAAAGAATGGCCATCTAGTATCAAAGCTACAGTTTCTACTTCGTTCTCGAGAAAGGAAATGCATTCTAAACCAGTTAAAAAGCATTGTCGTGTTTATATAAGCTGATTTTTGAGACATGTAAACAACAGAACCTAGTCTGCTATCTTCAAATTTTGGTTTTTTATTTTTGCCTTTCATTATACAAGCCGGAGAAAGAAATATATCCTCTGCATTACAACAAATTATTACTGTTATAGTTCTTCCTTTTTCACCAGACGTTACAGAAAAAAACAGATTTTGAATTTTTTTCAGCGATAATATCGCCAAAATGATTATTTAACTATAAACCAGTTTCATCCATATTATTAGGTGTACAATTTTGCTTCCGCCGTTTTTTTTCCGAAATTCGAGGCTTTATTTATTGTAAAAAATTGGTTACATTTATGATTCAAAGTATTGTCCATCGCTGGCCACTACTTTCTCCCATCTTTCGGGTAGCGTACGAATCCCGCGTCGAAAAAACTGGTCATTTGAGGCTATCCACGAATCGATTCAATTTTTTACTTCTTCATAAGACCGGAAGTGCTGGTCAGGCAGGCCGTGTGCCATTGATCGAAACAAATGATAGTCAGAGGGAGCAACATCTGGAGAATACGGCGGGTGGGGTAGGACTTCCCATTTCAACGTTTCCAAGTATGTCTTGACCACTTTCGCAACATGGAGTCGAGCATTGTCATGCTGCAAAATCACTTTATCGTGTCTCTTGTTGTATTGCGGCCGTTTGTCTTTCAATGCTCGGCTCAAACGCATCGAATGCGTTCGATACCGATCGCCTGTGATTGTTTCAGTCGGTTTTAACAGTTCATAATACATTACGCCGAGCTGGTCCCACCAAAGCCGTGAATATTCGGTTTGGCCGTCGACGTGGAAGTATGGCCGGGAACTCCTCATGATTTTCTGCGCTTGGGATTATCGTAATGAACCCATTTTTCGTCCCCAGTCACAATGCGATGCAAATATCCCTTCCGTCTTTGCCTTTCAAGCAGCTGTTCACAAGCAAACAAACGCCGTTCAACATCTCTCGGCTTTAATTCGTACGGCACCCAATTTCCTTGCTTCTGAATCATTCCCATGGCTTTGAGGCGTTTTGAAATGGCTTGTTGAGTCACTCCCAATGATCGTGCCAATTCTTCTTGATTTTGACACGAGTCTTGCTCAAGTAATGCCTCCAATTCTGCATCTTCGAAAACCTTCTCTCTTCCACCGCTATGCCGGTCTTCGACGTCAAAATCATCGTTCTTGAAACCACTCACGACACGTTTTTTCACTAATAACGGCCTCACCATAAATATTTGAGAGCATTCGATAAGCCTCAGCCGCAGATTTCTTCATATTGAAGCAAAAAATTAAAACCTCCCGCAAATGAGAATTTGATTCGTAAACTGACATTTTCAATCGAGAATAACTTTATGATGCAGACACAAATCGACTAATATTTCTATGGGGTTATGTTGACAGATGCCCAAGTTTATTGTATGACGTCTATGATCTATTTATTTCGACCACTACTTACCGCTAAAGCCATCTACAGGAAAACGGCGGAAGCAAAGTTGTACACCTAATACAATTGTTGATTTAAAAGTAAACGACTAATTGCAATAATTATGTAAGAATATATATTATTTATCTTAATCGTTTACTGATAATTAATGTAATAACATAAATTTCAAAAATATATATTGTATATATTATGAAAATAAAGGGAAAAGAAACACAATTGGCATATGAAATGTCCATCGTGCGTTTTACTTGCTCAGTCACACCGATTAAATGCGTACAAATACGTATATAATCTACATAGAAAATTTTAACAATATCTCATTAATTATTATATGCACCGATTTTTAATCGGTAATTGACGAAAGAGATGCTATACATATTCAAAATTTAACGAAATTTATAATGTTGTAAGCTGTTCGCTAATTTTGTTAGCCTCGACCGCGATTTTATTAATGAATTTTTGTAAAACTATACCTTTTTCGTAGATCGATTATATTTAATAACATAATATTTAAACGTAAAGTTTATCTCACTCAGACGCTCCTTATGACCGTTTATTTTAAGATGTTTATAAGGCATTGAATATGTAAGATCAGATTATGAATATTGACTTATATATGAATAATAAACATATGACAAATTTCAATAAAGAGCTTATATTTCTTTATTTCTCTATTTGCTTATATTTCTTTATTTCAATATTTTAGATGATGTGACGTTTCTTTGGCGCTCATCACAGAGGGTATTCTAAAATTGTTCATTCTATAATTTCTGATAAAATTTTAAAATCTGAAAATTTTTTTTTGGAATTATAGAGTTATAAAGAAGTGTCACATATTTTTTAATATATCAGAAATTGAATAAATATTCCAAAAAATATAAATTTTCTCAGTATTTTTGATAGATGTCATAATTCATAAAAATTCCGGGAAAACTTTGCATCAGAACGCGATGAAAAGTGGGACTGTACGATTACCGCGCAATCTTCGTGTTTTCCCCATAAACATGAAATTATCTTTTTTCGATTTGTATTTGCTTCATTCTTAGCACGCTTAGCACGTATGTGATTAGAGATTCCTAAAATTCCTGTAGTGATTATGATCTTTATAAAACTTTTTATAAAGACTTTGTAAAATGCAACGTCTTTGTAACTGTAAATACTGCAGTTAAATACTGTAGTTTCTATTCAATATAAATATTATTAATTAGCGTTTTGAATTAAAAATGTATAATATGTATAATATGCCATACTAACATTTTCGCTTGTTCGTGACTAATATTACTTTGAATTTTTTGTACAGAGCATTTTAATTAATTGTGCAAGTTTTATTTAACGTTTTAATATTTTTAAGTTGCTTTACTTAAATATCTGCTTTATTTCTTTCCTTTCCCTCATTTCTTTGAAAATGTAAAAAATTGTCAAATAGTTATGATTCATACGTGATTTATTAGACAATTTTTTACATTTTCTCCTAATGGAAAAAACCATCACCTTCCCGCGGTTTCCGTCGAGCAATAATATGAACATTAATATTGATTTATTATTCAAGAATGTTTATAAAAGATATGTAACATACTTGTTACTTATTAAGATTGTATGTATAGTTGTGTTTTATTGAACGATTTTGATTTGTAAATGAATGAAAATGTGTGAAATAGTTTCAACACTTGATTGCTATTCACGTTCCTGGCAAAGAGAGTAGGTTCCTTATTTCTCAAACTTTCAAATTTAAAGTGCTTTTTCGTTTATTGTTCTGCTTTAGTTCTTCAATTATTAATTTGTATAAATTTTATGAAAGACTAGAGTCAAGAAAAAGGGCGCAAGTATCTATGGAAGAAAATTTGAAATTTATTTAAAAAGAAAACAGTAAGAGACTCATTCTGTGTGCGTGGTCCGGGATTAATTTGTAATGTACATGAATAGAGTTCTCGCATAATTGCCAAATAAAAATTGAAACATTATATCTGAAACATGTAAGCACGTTTTAGTGAATAAAGAAATTTCACATTTCATAGATATATTATCACATTTCTTAGATATATATATATATATTATTTGCGCGATATCTTTTGCACTTGACTCCTACTGCCCGTATCCTTTCCAATCTTTCTTTGAAACATTATAGCCCTGAATATATGTATCAAAAAATCGAAAAAATGTAATAAAGATATTAGACAAGAAAAAGAGCAGTTTATAAAGTTTATTTTAAGACCAAAAAAGAATTATAATTTTTTTGAAACGTGAAATTCATAGTATACGCACAGAATTTGATTGATAGAATATTTGTATTGATATCTGTTACATATCTGTAACAAATATTGTTTTAAAATTTCAAAAATCAGTACTTCGGGCAGTAAAAGAAAATAAAATATCGTAATTAGTATTAAATAACACATTTTAAATGATATTCTTGTACTGTTATAGACAGAATTTTTTTGATAGAACACTTAATTGATATTTGAACACGCATTTTCATCAAATGTTTAAAATTTGCGTTCTATAGTTAAAAAAGATTAAAACGATAATGTAATCTACATATATTGATTTTTTCTTATTATAAAATTGCATTTTTTAAGTAATAATAATAATATTAATAATTGACTATTAATAATATCACTATTAATATTATATATAATATTACGAATAACATTAATATATATTTTATTAATATTTATTAATAAATATTAATATATATTAATATAATGAAAAAATATGAAATTATGAAATTATTGAAATATGCATTTTTTAAAATAAAAGTAAATGAATAATTAGATTAATATTCGTTTTTATTTTTTTTAATTCTAAAGTGTCAATTTTCAAATTTTGAAAAAATATCAAGATATCAACACAATTGTATTTCCAAAGAAAATATGTGAGTGCGCTAAAAGATATCGAAAAACATCACATTTGAAGCACATTTTGATTTTTTTAACGTTAAAATCATTTTTATGGGACTATTAATGGGACGATTATATGATTATGAAAATTTATTAAAATCTATCATTATTTAGAATGTGTGTGTCCCTTATACAGGAACATATCGAACGGTGAGAAAGCACATTTTCGATTGCTTATAACAAGCGACTAGTAGTAGAGAGAGCGAGACAGTGAGAGAGAACACCCGTCCTTTTCATTCTATTACTCACTTGTGTTTACTAGTAAAGCGAGAAGGACGGGTGCTGTCTCGTTTGCTCTCGCATAGTGGCGAAGTTGGCTGACTCGATGCCAGTAGGTATCTGCTTGATGGAGGGATAGAAGTGGGGTCTGGTTTTCTGTAGTGCCGGGAGTATACCACTGCTTGGAGGAATCTGGATGGACGTTGCTAGTCCTAAGGGTCGTACGTTATTCTCCTTAATAATATAAGCCAAATAAAATACAAATACAATAAGTCAAAAAAAGCTTACTAAGGAAATTATGATACATACAATTAATATGATAAAGATAAAATGTCGCTGAGAAACGAACTAAAAGAGATCTAAAGGTCTGAGCTCCATTGCCCGAAAGCGAATAGAAGCACCAAATTAATGGTTATCCTTTCTAAAATAAATATTGTGGCGGGAGCTAATTTCATCTGAGATTGTAACGAAGATGGAAAGGTTTGATGTCGCTGGTTATGAGATGGCTGTGGAACATTCGCAAATTAGCTGATTTCGAAAAGTTAAATCCGAAATGAAAAGAAAGTTAACTCTGAAAGTCCAGAAGCTGTAGGATGGAACATCCAAAGAGAGGTACATGGTATTGCAAAATTCCAATCAACATAGAGCGTTAGAACATCGATTGTTGGATTTGTATAGTTGAATCTGATAAAGAGGTCAGTCCAGTTGAAGTGCTGCTGGCATTAAACATCTCAGTTGTCGATTGGTAGAAGGTGCAAAAACAGTGTTGCGGTTGTAATTAAAATGAGGTTATTAATCAGAGATTATTAATCTCTGCCACTACGTGAATAAATGGCAATATAGAATTGATCTTACAATAGTATAACGACACTAGTTATAATAATATAGCTCTTTAGCTTTATCTTTTGTCTTAAAACCCAATTTATCTTATCAATCTCGATGAAATGGGAAATTGAAAGGATTCATATCTATTAATTTAGGGCAGCGCTTTGGTATGATGACAATTCTAAGGAGCTCACAATCGCGGAGATTCGCTGAGAAGCGACGGGAAGCATTGCTTTGAGCAAAAGTTTGTCGGTTATGAATCACCCATACACTTTTTCCATTTAGGACGTCCCAACGTTCAAAAAAGTATCTGAAATAGGTTCTGGATCAAAATTGCCTGCTTTAATTTTAATGGCTTGATTAGAATTGGGGCAGGTCTGCATTATATAAGATTATTATTTAAGATCCTGTTAGATGTCCTGATTCTGTGAACGAAGATTTCCATGATTGCCGATCCGACTTGTTAATCAGGTTAAGCATTTCTCACAAACGCTCTAGAGTATATGAAATAGTACATTGCATAGCAAGCATACTGAAAAGAGAACCGATTGCGAATGCTCGAAAGTGACACCTCTGTAGATCCAAATGAAGTAAAACGATCATCATTATTTGTAAACCATCGGCAAGGTGTATGACCATCTTAGAATCCTCTTAGAGTATGGTTAACGCGATAGTACAAACACTTTGAAGCGTTTTTTAATTGGTCAGTTTGCAAAATTCTTTCTTTTAATTGGTCCATTAAATGCTTCAAAGTGTTTGTAGCGAGACTTTGATCACAGCCTTGGTGAGATATTATAATAAGTTATTTAATGTCATCTTATTGCATAAAAAAGAGCAGACTTTAGTGAGGAATAGTAGCTTTATAAGCGCAGGGATGCCTTTATTCTTGAAAATAGCTAGCAAGTCTTGTCGATAATGCGATAATTTGCATGTCAGATATTTTCTTTATCCAGTCGGAGAATCAGATATATTATTTTAAGTATTTTAATATTATTATATACTTCCATTGAAAATGAAATAGATGATGAACAAGTTGAGTTTTAAAGGAAATTTAGTGACAGATCTAATTAAAAAAAAATGTATCAAAGTGAACTTAAGAAATATTTGGCATTGTCTTTAATAGAAAGGACAATCCCATATTGTAATTCAAAAAATATCATTCCAAATTTTCGAAATTAAAAAATCTTGTTTTAAAATATCTAAGTGTTCCATCCTCTGCAGTAAATTCAGACATATTATTTACTACCGGAAACGTTCGTATAAAAAATCGAAATAAATTACATCCAGACAATGCAGAAATGCTAATTTTTATAATAAAAAATTTATATATTTAATTTTTTATTTTTAATAATTGTTTAACAATAGTTACCAAGAAAGTTGATAATAAAAATATTGTTTTTATTAAAGTAAATAATGATATTTTATTTTCTTTATCCGATTGATAATTTTAATCTATTTTTTAAGTATTGGAATACTTTTTTGCCGGATAAGCCGAATAATATCCGGTAAAATAGTTCGGTGGATTATCCGGTATCCTCCTAACCGGTAAGATCATTATCAGGTGCATCTCTAGTATCAACATAGCTATTGGGTCCGGAAAATTCGTTCCCTAATCTATATAATTTAATAAATGTATACTAAAATTTAAATCTTCTGCGTTTCAATTTTCCTTCAAAATCGGCACGAACTTTCCGGACAACCCAATATTTGAGATACAATTATCCTGATCGTCATCAGTCCACAACTTGATCAATTCTAGAATAGGCGTGTAGCAAGATTAGCATTGTTCTGAAAAATTTATCAAATTGACACTGACATGGTCTAACATTTTGCTCGACTCAACCAACATTTATGCAGCAATGAATCTTGAGCAGCTCGTTAGAGCACACCGTTAGAACACCGAGGCATTGATAAGAGTTCTATTCGAGATTCAGTGAGAGCATTGATAGCCGTCTGCCAGTCCTTTAACTTACAGAAGTCCTTTGAATATAGAAAGAATTTATAAATGCCTTTTAGGGTGTATGAAATTGGCACCCTCATGTATCGAAATTGGAGTTCTGATAAGAATTCTAGATTTCTTCCAACAAGAGAAAGAGTTTCTGATGGTTTCTAGAGAGAGAGTTTCGCTCATTAACACCAAAAAATAGACTTCGGAAAACGAGTTACTAACTTCATATTTAAAATTAGCACCGAATAGTTCTGAATAGTTTAATTTGGTGTATTTTGACGAGTACTAGAGTTCCTGACATAAAAAATCAATTTTGATTTTTTTCAAAAAAATAAAAAATTTTTTTTAATTAATATCAAGTCCAAATAGTTCTGAACAACGCATCAGATTCCTTTCAATCTAGAGATCTAGAGATAACCTGATAAATAAAAAAATTTCAAATCTTTATAATCGTTTAAAAAAATTGTCACAAAAGAGAACACTTCAAAAACTGGAGGTACTAACTTCACACCCAACATTAGCACCAAATAGTTCTAAATAGCCCATTCGATGTCTTTTGACAAGTAATAGAGTTCCCATTATATCAAAAATATTTTTTAATTGGTAAAGAAAAATTAAAAAATTAAAAAAAATTAATATTAATTTTTTTTGAAAAACCGATGTTCTGACAAGAGTTTCTGGCAGTCCCGCCAAGAATTCTAACGATAATCCTTAATAATCAATGCGCTAAAATGAATAATTAAAAAGTTATAGAATTTTGAATTCTGAGTTTCCGAATTTTTCCAAGTGCACACAGGACAAACATTTTTTTTGGAAATTCAATGTTCTAATAAAAGTTTTGATAACCTTGCCAAGAGTTCTAACGATTATCCTTAACAATTAATGCACTGAAATCAATAATTAAAAAGTTCACAGAACTTTGCAGTTTCAGATTTCATTTTTTTCAAAATCCATACAGATCAAAAATTTTTTTTGGATATTCGGCGTTCTAACAAGAGCCCGTCAAGAGTTCTAACGGTTATCCTTAATAATCGAGCTAAAATGAATAATTAAAAAATTACAGAACTTTGAATTCTGAGCTTCTGAATTTTTCCAAGTCCACGCAGGTCAAAAATTTTTTTTTTGAAATCCAGCATTTTGGCAAGAATTCTAATGGTTATGTACATTGATTGTATGTAGATGGATTGGTATTATCCATTTTCAAAATTGCACCAATTTTATATAAGATCTATTTATCATATTTGCATATACCAAATGGATTTAATTGAAACCTTAAAGAGCCGATTCTGTAACTCTTAACGACAGTCGTTGATGTCATTGCGCAGATATTATAGAATAAAAAAATCGTTAAAAGTTAGAGAATCGGCTCCTTACTGTATTTTTTATAATCAAATTTAACCCTAGCAAATCATTCATGGATTCAACATACTCTATTCTAATATTTACATTGCTGTAATTTTTTTATAATACGAGGATTGAGACTGAAAAAATATTTTAACTCCATGGATAAGTCGGCAGGATATTGTTTTTTGCGTTATTCTTAATGTGAGAATGCACGAAAATTCAAAGAGGGTACTTGGGACCCACACGTGATCAACTTGCAAGCTTTCAGTGTTCTGGATATCCCTTTATTTTTTATTAAATATACGTTTATTGAGTTTTGAATAGTTTAAAAGTAAATACACGAAAATGTAGAATTTAAAAGAATTATTTTAATATAATAAATAGTAGAAATTTTATAATCTCTGTCAGTCTTCGGAGATCGCTCGGCTGGGGCAGTAGTATTGCTTTAGAGCGAGTGTGTGTTGCATCTTCTAAACTAAATCCTAATAAACTTAATTATATATATTATATTTATACATGTACAATCCTTTATCTATCATTTTATATTGTTCAAATAATAAACAATTTTATTTATTAATTGTAAATTTATAATATGTAAATTTTTTAAAATATCGATTTTCGATATTTCAAATAATTATTTTTGTTTGAGTAATTTATATCGTACTATTTTTTTTGTTAGTCCAAAAGGTCTATTAAAAAAATCTTATGGATTTTTACTTGAACATTTAATTTAAAAATTTCAGAATTTTTTATCCAAAGTAGTCATTTTTTATAAATTTTTTCAATAAAATTTCTCTGGAGCATTGTAATAAATTAAAAATAAAATATTTGATTCAATATTTATCTATCTTTGTCTGACTTCGAAGTATAAATTTCACATTTTTTGAGCTAAAAAATATTAGTATTCAGTCAAGATATAGCGTGACAAAGTTGCATGATTTCACAAACCCTTGTGTGATTTGGAAAGTAACCAAAAATAACAATAACTTACTAGGGTTAATAGTAGCACTCAGTTACTTTTGATTCTGGTAAAACTCTCATCCCAATTATAATTTGAATAAAGAAATTCCGTTATGAAAGAGATGCCAAATGACAAAATTTACGATGATAATGACAATGAAATAGAATAAGCGAAAAACAAAAAAATTGAGGAAGATGAGTATGAAGAGAATTTTCAACAACAATGTCCTGAAGCATGGATGAAGAATGGTCTACAAATATTTACGAACAAGCTTCAAGCATTGCATCTCAATGTGTTTCTGGTGAAATTAAATGCATATTATAATGCTGAAGTTGCCGAAAATATAAAACGCTTATTGTACTATCTTCCTCTTTGGATCAGATTATGATACCATCTTTTGGCATAGAAAATCGCGTTGCTACATCTTCTACATCTTCTAGTGTCGAAGCGGAATTTACTAACATCAAAAAACACGAGCTTTTGGAAACGAATTACTTCAAAGAGCCGAGAAATTCATTTTTCATTAGATCGCGTTTTGCTGTTTAGTAGAATCGACCAATTGCGATTGACAATTAATCATGATTAAGCTTGATTAAAGTTGATGAAACGGCCCTAGAAATCGGTGCGAGATCTCGGATAGAGAAGGAATTAACAAATCATTTGATCATATGATTGTGATTGATCAATTCTTTCTTTATTCAAAGTCACGATTTTTAGCCTCGTGGACACAAGGCTATAGACAGAGATGGCGGAGATTTAGAGAGAGATACTATCCAACTGAGCATACCATGGTTGGTATTCATAGACGGATTTTATATTTAATCTTAAGTATAGTCTTAAGATGTCATAAACCAATTAAAAGGCTGCATTAGCGACATTATTTAAAGCCGGTCATTAAACCACGAGTTTCGTGCCAATCTAAAGCTTGGATTTTGAAATCAAAGTTTCATATTGACTGTCGCAACAAACTTGCGATCAATTTATACTAATATAGAACCGGCTTATAAGACAGTTAAAATAAAAACCGACTATGAATATCGGCCCATAAGAGAAGCAAATCACGTGAATGACAACGTCCAGGACGGGAATTACATGATTAATTTTCTCCAATCTCTTCCACTTCCATACTTATGGCTTTGATGACCGTGCCCAATCAGAGGATCAGAGGAGACGAATCACGTCATGCCACTCTCTCTTTGAGATTCTCTATCCGCTATTCTCTCTTTACTCTCCTCTCTTTTCCTCTCGACTTTCTTGTTGAGAATTAAATTTTTGAATTTTTGGATTATGAAAAATGTGACCGACGCACATTTATCAGGTGTACAATTTTGCTTCCGCCGTTTTTTTCCGAAATTCGAGGCTTTATTGTAAAAAATTGATTATACATTTATGATTCAAAGTATTGTCCATCGCTGGCCACTACTTTCTCCCATCTTTCGGGTAGCGTACGAATCCCGCGTCGAAAAAACTGGTCATCTTTTGAGGCTATCCACGAATCGATCCAATTTTTTACTTCTTCATAAGATCGGAAATGCTGGTCAGCCAGGCCGTGTGCCATTGATCGAAACAAGTGATAGTCAGAGGGAACAACGTCTGGAGAATACGGCGTGTGGGGTAGGACTTCCCATTTCAACGTATGTCTTGACCACTTTCGCAACATGGGGTCGAGCATTGTCATGCTGCAAAATCACTTTATCGTGTCCCTCGTTGTATTACGGCCGTTTGTCTTTCAATGCTCGGCTCAAACGCATCAAATGCGATACCGATCGCCTGTGATTGTTTCAGTCGGTTTTAATAGTTCATAATACACTACGCCGAGCTGGTCCCACCAAAGCCATGAATATTCGGTTTGGCCGTCGACGTGGAAGTATGGCCGGGAACTCCCTATGATTTTCTGCGCTTGGGATTATCGTAATGAACCCATTTTTCGTCCCCAGTCACAATGCGATGCAGAAATCCCTTCCGTCTTTGCCTTTCAAGCAGCTGTTCACAAGCAAACAAACGCCGTTGAACATCTCTCGGCTTCAATTCGTACGGCACCCAATTTCCTTGTTTCTGAATCATTCCCATGGCTTTGAGGCGTTTTGAAATGGCTTGTTGAGTCACTCCCAATGATCGTGCCAATTCTTCTTGATTTTGACACGAGTCTTGCTCAAGTAATGCCTCCAATTCTGCATCTTCGAAAACCTTCTCTCTTCCACCGCTATGCCGGTCTTCGACATCAAAATCATCGTTCTTGAAGCGTTGAAACCACTCACGACACGTTCTTTCACTAATAGCGGCCTCATCATAAGTATTTGAGAGCATTCAATGAGCCTCAGCCGCAGATTTCTTCATATTGAAGCAAAAAATTAAAACCTCCCGCAAATGAGAATTTGAGAACTCGTAAACTGACATTTTCAATCGAGAATAACTTTATGATGCAGACTCAAATCGACTAATGTTTCTATGGGGTTTCTTATGTTGACAGATGCCTATGTTGACAGAAGTTTATTGTATGACGTCTATGATCTATTTATTCGACCACCACTTACCGCTAAAGCCATCTATAGGAAAATGGCGGAAGCAAAGTTGTACATCTAATACAATAATAAGTATATTATATCATATCTGGAGACGATAGTGGTTTCGGTGTTATTTTTCACCGCATAAGCGACATTTTGATCATCTGGTTGGAGTTGCCATCATTATTACCATTACCAATAACGAGGTATCAATCTGTTAAACTATTTAATCAGTTAATTAATCAGTTAAGCTGCGGGGCCAAAAGAAGAAAAAAATTTTTCTGCATGATGAACCTGCAGCGATGCTCAAAGATATTCTTATTGAAGGTTTTCTTATTCCAATCCAAGTAATGGCAACTTTAATTCTCTCTCAAAAATTATTATTCTTCGATAAAAATTAATGTATCAAATGAAAAATTAAAACTCAGATGCTACAATCTTGTTCAATCAAGTTAAATTCTATCAAATTAAAAAATAAAACACAATGATGCTATCTCTTGTTATTTACTTAACTCTAATGATATGTATCATATAAAAGACTTGATGTCAACAAAATTGACGCCAAGTTAAATTCCTCAAAATTTTATGTATTGTATTATTTGTAAAAAAGATTGATATCAACAATTGACACCATTAAATTCCATGTAATTCAAATACCAAATTAAAGAAATAATATTAACTTTAATGATCTATACATCATTCCTATAAAAATTTGATATCAAAATCCGGCGCCAAGTTAAATCCCATTTTTTATATGCCAAGTTAAATGAATAAATATAATGAATTTTAATCTAATGATATGTATCATTTGTATAAAAAATTTGATATCAACAATTTGCACCAAATTAAATTCTTCTTCTATCAAAATAAAAAATAAAATTCAAGTGATACTATCTTTATTATTAACTTAATCAAAATGGTACTATCTTTAATTTTTATACAATTTAATTTTTATACAATGAAACTAATATATGTATATCTTATTGGACCTTCCTATTCCAATCCAAATGATTTAAATTCTTCTTAAATGAAATTATTATATTGTACTACAATTCATTCAAACACATTTCTCTTCCAACTAAAGTAGTGGTTATTTAATTCTCCCTTCAAAATAATATACAAAATATTATCACAAAATTATGTTAATTACGTCTTGCCTAATTTAAATGTTACCACAAAAAATTAAAGTGTTAATCGTATAAAATGAAAAAATTAATTTAATTTAATTTAATTTAAATTAATTTAATTTAAGTAGAAAAAGTTTTCATGTAAGAACACTTGGCTGCTAGATCGTGTAAGAAAAACTGTAAAAACAATTTAAAATTAGAATAGTAATTAATAAAAATAAATATATAATAAAGGGTA
>NW_017259536.1:430979-449082 GCF_001594045.1 Atta colombica | reverse complement strand
ATTTTTCTTATTTTTCTAAATATTCATATTTTTAATATGATTTTTTCCTTATTAATATATTATTTTTCTAAATATTACATTTTTTTAAGTATTATATTTTTATTTTTCTTATTTTTCTAAATATTACATTTATATCTTACTACTATGTTATTATATCAAGATCTAGCGCCAAGTGTTTTTACATGAAAAATTTTTCTACTTAAATTAAATTTTTTCATTTTATACAGTTAACTCTTTAATTTTTTGTAATAACATTTAAATTAAGCAAGGTAACGTAATTTTGTGATAATGTTTTGTATATTATTTTGAAGGGAGAATTAAATAACCATTTTTAGTTGGAAGAGAAAATGTTTTTGAATTGTGATATAATAATTTCATTTAAGAGGAATTTAAATCATTTGGATTGGAATAGGAAAATCCTTCAATAAGATGTACTTATGTTTCATTGTACAAATATTAAAGATAGTATCATTTGGATTAAGTAAATAATAAAGATAGTATCATTGGGTTTTACTTTTTATTTCGATAGTAGAATTTAACTTGGCGCCACAGTTGTTAAATTTTTTTATATAAATAACACATGTCATTAGATTAATATTCATTTTTAATTTAATTTGACATGATATAAAAAAATTTAACTTGGCACCAGTCCTTAATATTAAATCCTTTATAGGAAT
This sequence comes from Atta colombica, assembly GCF_001594045.1. Lineage (NCBI taxonomy): Eukaryota > Metazoa > Arthropoda > Insecta > Hymenoptera > Formicidae > Atta > Atta colombica. The sequence continues at coordinate 448,405 of NW_017259536.1, read as the reverse complement.
GATACATATCATTAAAGTTAATCAATAACAATAATTATATTAGGACTCTCGAATTTTAAACAGTAAAAAGATAAATATAATAGGCTAATGAGAGTCAGCAACGATAAACGGTGCACTTATTATTTAATGACCAATCAATTTAGTGACGCAAATATTGGATTGATGTCTTCTTTATTTTGATGTCTTCTTTATTTCGACTCTCTTTGAAGTTCTCCTCAGCAAGAATGATACAAGTATAATTAGCTCACATGTTCATAATGCTTAAGTCACTTGCAAATTGGCAAAGATGCAGCGTTGTTAATCTAACATTTTTTCAAAAACAAATCTTATTACAGTGATATATGCGTAAACAATTCAAATAACTCTATCACGGAACATAAAGCATTGCATTGAAGCTTTGTTGAACATATTAAAACTTAAAAAGTAGAATTATATATTAAAATCAAATATAAAGATTTTTAAAATGACGTCCGTGCACAACTCTCATTCAGATATGAACTATTCTCGAAGTAAGAGGTCACATTAAGGCTCACAATAAGTAAACATTAAGGTAAATTTGCAAATATGACGAACACATGTATATAGTTGTTAAGTCAAACCGATAAAAATCGCAATAAATTATTGTATGAGAATTAAAAACTGTCAAAATTATTAAAATTATAAAATAAAGAACATACATATTAAATAGAAAAAAAAAAGAAAAAATTCAATATAAAATATATCTCGATAAAATTGTTACATTTTCGTTAACCAACTTTGTCAAAATAAATTAATAAATGTAACTATAAATCTAAAAAGGTTTCTAACATCAGTCAGAAGAAATTTTCAAGCATCACTGCAGATATAATGCAGATCTTCTGTATCTGAACGTATATTAAGGCCATTCCTTTGAGTGTGTGTGAATGTCATTTCCGAAATCAATCTTTTGTTCAAAAATTTTTCCTTATCTAAAATTTGGATATTCTTCCAATTGAAGTCATGTGAAAATTCATTACGATGTTAAATAATTAGAATGAGTCTCAGTATTCTAATTTATATGTCTACGATGTTTAGATAGTCTGCTGGAAAGTTTCCTGCATGTTTATCCTACATATGTTGCATCGCAATCTTTACAACAAATTTTATAGACTAAATTTTATTATCAAATTTTATTATCAAATTTTGGAAGAGCATCCTTTTGTACTTTTATGCATCTATTTAATTTGTTATCGCTGTAAAACGCTAATTTTACGTTGGTGTCTTTACAAATCGACGAAAATTTCTCTGACGTAGAATCAATATATGATAAAAAAACCAAGATACACGATCACTAATCGTATCATCATTTGGGACATTATTATTAAAAATTTTTTTGTATACCAATATTTTAGACGATTATTGATCGTGTCAAAAACAAATTTTGCCGGATAGTCATTATTTAGTAATGTACAAATAATGAACTCAATATTGTTATAATGAAATTTTGGATCTGAGAGTAACATAACTCTGTCCACCATATCCATTATGACACTTTTTTTATGAGAAATAGGATGTAATGATAAATAGTTCCAGTACCATCCTGAGAATGTTTAGTAATATTTAGTAATATTGGAATTTTTAGTAATATGGGAGTACAAATAATTCCGCTGTTTTTATCAAAAATTAAGTATTTATTGTGAAAGAACGGTACATAATGTTTTATTCAAAGTAATGGCCATCGCTAGCCATTACTTTTCCCATCTTTCTGGTAGCATGAGGATATCGTGTCGGAAGAACGCTTCATGACGCTTTTGAGACTATCCAATCATTGATACAATTTTTGGTATCTTCATATGATGTAAAGTGCTGCTCAGACAAGCCATGCGTCATCGATCACAACAAGTGGTAGTCGGAAGAAGCAATGTCTGGAGAATACGGCGGGTGAGGTAGAACTTCCCATTTGCGTGTTTCTAAGTAGGTTTTGATTGGCGCCGCAATATGTGGTCGAGCATTATCATGCAGGAGAATAATTTTGTCATGCCTGGAGTACTAGTGGGCGCGTTTTTCCTTGAGTGCTCGGCCCAATCTCATCAATTATGTTCGGTAGAGAGCCCCAGTAATGATCTCGTTCGGTTTGAGCAATTCATAATACACGATACCAAGCTGATCCCACCAAATATACAACATGAGATTTTTTTCCATGAATATTCGGCTTAGCCGAATGTTGATGTTGAAGCATGGCCAGGTGATCCTCATGATTTCCTCTTCTTTGGGTTATCGTAGTGGATCCATTTTTCATCATCAGTGACTATACGGTGCAAAAAACCCTTTCGTTTATGCCTGGCAAGCAGCATTTCACATGTGAAAAATCGGCGTTCAACATTTCTCGACTTCAATTCATATGGAACCCAATTCCCTTGCTTTTGAATCATTCCCAATGATTTCAAACGATATGAAATTGTTTGTTGAGTCACTCCTAATGTAAGTGCAAGTTCTTTTTGCGTTTGCACGAATCTTTATCCAATAATGTTTCTAATTCTGCGTCTTCGTACACTTTCGGTCTTCCACTACGTTCTTTGTCTTCGACAAATTCTTAAACTTTTGAAACCATTCACGACAACTTCTTTCACTTAAGGCAGCATCACCATATGCTTTTACAAGCAATCTATGAGCCTCAGCTGCAGATTTCTTCAAATTAAAGAAGTAAATCAAAAGTTCCCGCAAATGACGCTTATTCGGCTCAAAACTCGACATTTTTGTACAAAAAAAAATATATGATGCTGATACAAAATCGCTAATTCAAGATTATAGTCTTGCCAGATATCCAATCTTATGATATGTTTTACATCAAACACTTTTAACTATAGTTTATTTGTAGCGCCGTCTTTTGCAAACGGCGGAAACTTATTTGTATTCCCAATAATGTCCCAAATGATGATATGGTTAGATCGTGTATCTTAGTTTTTGTTACCATGTATTGATTCTACGTCAGAAAAATTTTCATGGATTTGTAAAGACAACGTAAAATTAGTGTTTTACAGCGATAACAAATTAAAGAGATACATAAAAGTACGAAAGGACGCTCTTCCAAAATTTGATAATAAAAATGTAGTCTATAAAATTTGTTGTAAAGATTGCGATGCATCGTATGTGGGACAAACATGCAGGAAACTTTCTAACAGAATATCTGAACATCGTAGACATATAAATTGGAATACTGAGATCACTCTGTAATTACTGAACATCGTATTGAATTTTCACATGACTTCGATTGGGAAAATCCAAATTTTAAATAAGGAGAAATTTTTAAACAAAAAATTGATTTCGGAAGTGACATTCATACTCATGCAAAGGAATATTTAATATACATTCAGATACAGAAGATCTGCATCATACCTATGCAGCGATGTTTGAAAATTTCTTCTGACTGATGTTAGAAACCTTTTTAGATTTATAGTTTTTTAATTTGATAAAGTTTTATCGGTTGTCGAAAATGTAACAATTTTATCGAGATATATTTTATATTGAATTTTTTCTTTTTTTTTCTATTTATTATGTAATTGTTTATTTCACAATTTTAATAATTTTGACAGTTCTTAATTCTTGTACAATAATTTATTGCGGTTGTTATCAGTTTGACTTAATAACTATATACATGTGTTATGTTCGTTATATTTGCAAATTTGCCTTAATGTTTACTATGTGACCTTTTACTTCGAGAATAGTTCTGAGTGACACGTCGTCGTGTACGGACGTCGTTCTAAAAATGTGTGATCTTTATATTTGATTTTAATAATTCTACTTTTTAAGTTATAATATGTTGTTATATTTTAAGTTATAATGTTCAATAAAGTTTCAGTGCAATGCTTGATGTTTCATGATGGAATCATTTGAATTGTTTACGCATATATCACTGTAATAAGATTTGTTTTTAAAAAAATAACAGATTAACAAAGCTGCATCTTTGCCAATTGTGAGTGACTTTGGCTAAAGTCCCATGAGGTGTATTTATCGCGTAACCGCATAATCAATCAACAAATCAGAAGTAATCCGCTATTATGGTTTCGTGTTTTACTGATTATTGATTGTACGCGATTACGCGATAAATCCATCTCATGGGACTCCAACCTTAGTCATTATGGATATGTGAGCTTGTATCATTCTGCTGAGGAGGACTCCAAAGAGAGTCGAAACGTTCAAAATAAAGAAGACAATGCAATATCTGAATATTGATTGTTCACTAAATAATTGCGCCGTTTATTGTTGCTGACTCTCATTAGTTTGTTATATTTATCTTTTTATATTGATTAAAGTTAATATTATTTATTTGGTATCCGAATTATATGGAATTTAACTTGGTGCTAATTGTTGATATTAAATCATTATTATGAATAATACATAAATTTTGAGGAATTTAATTTGGCGCCAATTTTGTTGATATCAAATCTTTTATACAAATGATACATATCATTACTAAAATAACAAGAGATAATATCATTTGTGTTTTATTTTTTGATTTGATAGAATTTAACTTGATTAGTTAAGATTGTAGCATCTGGGTTTTAATTTTTCATTTAATAATTAATTTTTTTCGAAAAGTAATTTTTGACAAAGAATTAAAGTTGTCATTACTTGGATTGGAATAAGAAGACCTTCAATAAGAATGTCCTTGAAGAAAAATTAAAATTACTACTTTAATTGGATTGAATATAAGAATATCCTTGATAAATATCCTTGCTGACATTTTTTGGTTAACTTGCAGCATCGCTGCACACTTAACAGTTTAACAGACTGGTACCTCACTACTGGTAATGGTAATAAATCGATAATTTCAGCCAGAGGAAAATGCCGCTTATGCGGTGAAAAATAACACGCTACTATCATTTCCAGATATAATTTAATATACTTATTATTGTAAATGCGGATTTAAAGCCGATCACACTTTCCAAAATTCAAAAATCCAAAAATTTATTTCCTGCCCACGAGAAACATGAGAGGTCGGAGAGGAAAGAGAATTTGGCGACGAGAGAATTTCAAAGGGAGAGAGTAGCAAACTGCACCACGTGATCCTCTGATTAGGCTCAGTCATCAAAGCTCCATAGGCATGGAAGTGGAAGAGATTGGAGAAAACTAATCATGTGATTCCCATCCTGATTGGATGTTGTTTTTCATGTGATGCAATTTGCCACTCTCTCATGGGCCGGTATTCATAGTTGATTCTTATTTTAACCGCTTAAGCTGGTTTTACATTAGTTGCAAGCTGATCACAAGTTTGTTGCGATAGCCAACTCTGAAGCTTGGAGTTTGAAATCAACGTTTCATATTTATTATCGCAACAAACTTGCGATCAGCTTGCAACTAATGTAGAACCGGCTTTAAGTAATGTTTTAAGTCGCTAATACGGCCTTCTAATTCATGATCTTAAGACTATTCTTAATATTTAATATAAGATTCGTCTATGAATATCGGTCATGGTGTGCTCAGTTAGATGATATCTAAATCTCCGCCGTCTCTGTCTATAGCTTTGTGTCCAGGCTGCTAAAAATTGTGATTTTGAATGAAGAAAAAATTGATCAATGGTCATGTAATCAAATGATTTGTTAATTCTTTCAGAGTCTGAAATATCGGACTGATAAGGCATTTTACAACACCGATCAAGTTTAATCGTGATTAACTATCAACTGCAATTAGTCGATTCCACTCAACAGTAAACTTGATTGGTCAGTCAACGGCCAATTAAGCTATCTGGCGTTGGTGAAACTTGCCCCTAGCATGGTAAACATCGGGCTTAAGGATAGAAATTGACGAATATCAAATTTTAATAATGAAAATGAGCATAAAATGTCAGCATAAAAAGGCACCTTTATGAATGTCGCATAAAAGATAAAGGCTACCAACTGTGAAACGCGAAATATATTTCGAGAAGTTGGCTTACTCAAGTTTTAACGCGTTAGCTTATTCGGCTAATTGAATGACAAAACGCTTTTGCTTTTTAATATCGAACAGTTGATAGTTAATTATGATTAAGCTTGATCGGCCCTCGATCTTTTCTTGTCTGACATACTTTATAATATATCTTACATTTAGTTTCTCTTTCTAACTTTCATAATTTATGTCTTAAATTAAATATTGAATAAAAAATGAAATGAACACTCACAGTGCCAATAACCAATATGGAATAAGTAAAATGATACCATCAACGCAGTAATTACCATATTGTTAATTATTAGCTAGAAAAAGATAATGACAAAGCAATTTATTCGATAACGATCTCTCATATTTATAACTTATTATAATTTATTATTTAACAAAAGGAGATCAAAGAGAAACGAAATTACTCGTTGATAATTGTTAACTAAGCTAAGAAATGATAATGAAAAAGTGATTTATTTCTATTTGTTTATAAAATAGCTTAACAATTATAATAGCTAAATAGATTAACAATTACCGGCAAGTAATTTCGTTTTTATCCAATCTCATTTTGTTAAATATTAACAAATGGAGATCGTTATTGAATAAATTACTTTGTCATTATCTTTTTCTAGCTTAGTTAACAAATATCAGTATAATTCCATTTCCGTTTGACCTTTTTTTCTTAAATATTAATTATAAATAAATAGAAATAAATCGATTTTTCATTATTATTTCCTTAATTAACAAATACCAGGGAATAATTTCATTTCTATTGTATTTAATCTCCTTTTGTTAAATATTAAGTTATAAATAAGTCGAGATCGAATACATCACTTTTTAAATTATATTTCTTAATTTTTAGCAATTACCAGCGTGTTTTATTATTATACCGACTTTACCGATCCCGTTTTGAAAACACCGATCGAGATATTATCGTAGTACAGACTCACGCCATGCTTAGCGTCGCGACATGTCATACTCCCGATGTTTTCAGATCGCAGCGCTCGCTGATCATCTATAGTATATCACTAGCACTCTTTGCATAAAGAATGTTAGAAGGACACGAAACTAGTGTTCCTTGCGTAAAGAATGTCAGAAGGACATGTGTGGAATGCGATAGATGATGACAACGTATCTTAATTTGAAAAAGTGGCAGTTCGGAACTTTGCGTCGCGATATCTCTGTTTTTAAGATACGCATAGAAAAAAATAGAAACACTTTCATTATATATTTCGAGCGATTGCAGTCGATTGAGTACACTTGATTGATTCAGCTCTTATTGAGTTTCTGATAATTTCGATCTGACGCAAGTTGTGTAAAGAAGGCACATCCGTGTCTCGTGCCATCCAGCTTAGTGTCGAGTTATTACCAGTGTTTCCAGATTATTTAGGTAAACGCTTGAAAGAAGCTTCAGCAAAATCTATTTTCGAAAATTGCTCCAATCAGAGAAGAAGTAAAGACTTTTTCTGAAAAAGCTTGTGAACCAAAAAGTTGAAATTGATGGCTGAAATTGAATGGTATATCGATTAATACCGATGTATCACGAAGCAACTTTGTCGGTCTTTTATAATAAAGTTGGTATTTATAATAATATACAAGAGTGTGGAATATGTAGATAACGTGCTTGAAGAGCGTATGAAAATAGATAAAGCAATAGATGATAAGAGTTCAGAAGAGACGTGAAGAAATTCGATTGCAATAATGAACATAACAATATGAAAAATTTAGATAATGTGATAGAGGAAAATATCCCTGCTGCAATTTTCCATGGGTTTCTTTTATGAGTTCCTATAGAGGACTATAAGATTCTGTAAGTTTATATCTGTAGTTATCTATAGAATTTGTGCAGCACGCATAGGTATACGTAGGACATTCATAGGAATGGAAATAGGATAATAGAGATACCCATGTGGACAAATGCTCCATGAAAAGATCTCATAGAATACCAATTTGATGTATAGTAACATGTAGGCATACATAAGAGAGGTGCCCCTTAAGGAGATTGAAAATGCCTATAGGCTACCATAGGATTCTAGTCAGAAATAATTTCTCGAAAAGACGTCGTTTCGAAAATAAAAGTTGAAAGTTTTCAAAATTTCTATTGATTTCGATGGATTTTTGGTTTTCCAATTTTGATTAATTTTCGAATTGGAAATAAAATCTTGAATTGATTTAGTCAGCATAAAAATATACTACTAGTGTCACTAATGCAATAAGTAAATTCGACAAGTAGTGTCACTAATAGCGTAATAGTGGTGGAGAAAATTTCATTAAAGTTTCATTGAAATTTTGTTGCGAAAATAAATATTATTGATTAATATCATATTTCAGAGGATACATAACAAAATTATAATAAAAAAAATTTATTTTATGAACGGTAACTAATTTTATGATGCATCGATCGATCGTTCATCCGAATCCAAACCTCCACTTATCATGCTTCATTTCTGTATGTGATCGGAACTACTTCTTCGAAAAACCATGAACACCTATAATGCTATGGATGAATAGTTGTAACATATCTGTTCAAAGATGTTGTGAAAGAGGCGGAACACATAAAAAACATATGAATTAATGTTAAATATAGTAGTAATGTACAAATGATAATACCTATGACAATAATTTGTTTTTAATAATAGTATAAAATATTATTTTATTAACTGAAATAATACTAATACTTGCTCTCTATATATTAGGTGTATAACTTTGCTTCCGCCGTTTTCCTATAGATGGCTTTAGCGATAAGTGATGATCGAAATAAATAGATCATAGACGTCATACAATAAACTTGGTCTATCAACATAACCCCATAGAAACATTAGTCGATTTGTGTCTGCATCATAAAGTTATTCTCGATTGAAAATGTCAGTTTACGAGCCAAATTCTCATTTGCGGGAGGTTTTAATTTTTTGCTTCAATATGAAGAAATCTGCGGCTGAGGCTCATCGAATGCTCTCAAATATATATGGTGAGGCCGCTATTAGTGAAAGAACGTGTCGTGAGTGGTTTCAACGCTTCAAGAACATGATTTTGACGTCCAAGGTCATGCTCTGTATTTGATGGGATCAGTTCGGCGTAGTATATTATGAACTGTTAAAACCGACTGAAACAATCACAGGCGATCGGTATCGAACGCAATTGATGCGTTTGAGCCGAGCATTGAAAGACAAACGGCCGCAATACAACGAGAGACACGATAAAGTGATTTTGCAGCATGACAATGCTCGACCCCATGTTGCGAAAGTGGTCAAGACATACTTGAAATGGGAAGTCTTCCCCCATCCGCCGTATTCTCCAGACGTTGCTCCCTCTGACTATCACTTGTTTCGATCAATGGCACACGGCCTGGCTGACCAGCACTTCCGGTTTTATAAAGAAGTAAAAAATTGGATCGATTCGTGGGTAGCCTCAAAAGATGACCAGTTTTTTCGACGCGGGATTCGTACGCTACCCGAAAGATGGGAGAAAGTAGTGGTCAGCGATGGACAATACTTTGAATCATAAATGTTTAACCAGTTTTTTACAATAAAGTCTCGAATTTCGGAAAAAAAACGGCAGCAGCAAAGTTGTACACCTAATAGAAAAATTTTTTATGTTATCCTATATACATATTGAGTAAATCCTATAGATACCTATTGTAAGAAATTTAGAGAAAATATGCACAACAGAGAAGCTATCAGCGTTAGGGCTATGGTTCAACGGAAGTCTACCAACTCAAAGGAGAGATCAGATCTAGGTTCGAAACGAAGAACCCTGATTTTCGTTGTCATCAATTGTTTACATTATACCAGCTCCTACAGAGTATTCCAAAATTTACTGTATCAGTACTGTGTCAGTACTGAAAATCTATAGTTCACATAACGTAAACTGTAGATTTTCAGTTTAAATTTTTCCAAAATCAGCCAGAATCTTATAGTCTTCTATAAGAACCTATGAAAAAAACCTATGGGAATTTACAAGATAGGCACCCTTCTTTTATGGAGACCTGTCGAATTTATTATAGGTACTCATGATTAGGCAATCATAATACAGTGATAGAGTATAAAAACTTAGAAGAGGACGTGAACGAAATTGACGATTGTAATTATGTACGTGATATTAGTATTGAACAGGCAGGAAAACATTGAAATGAATATGAAAATAAATAGCGCGATAAAATATGAACAGATAGGTAATAGTTTAAATAGGTAGTAGTTTAGAAAAAGATGCGAACAAATCTGAATTAGAATCGAAATATAATCCCCTTAATGTTAATGAAAATTCAGGCGGAAAATTACATCAAATAAAAGAACGAAATTTATGGATCCCTTCCCAGACTGAGATTTTGTGCAATCGAATAAATTTGTGTCTATACCTATATTAAGAAATGGCAGTTTGTACAATACATTAAAGTTAAAGATAAACATATATGTGTAAGAAATACATATACAATTGATTCTTTAATGTAATTGTTAGTATGTAATATAATAGTGTAATAGGTAAAAAAAGTTTTATAAAAATTTCATTCAAGACTTTTAATATCCAGTATTCAATTTGGTGTAACAGATTTAATCCATAGAAAGATTATAGCAAATGATTATAAAACTCGCTGGAAATCTTATAAGAAAAATTTTTATAAAATTTTAGATACTAGATATGTACAATTTGTCGATGTTAGTTGCAATGTTGATCATATGATACAAATATTATTTACAGATTTACCAAGTGTGATTAGATTTATAAAGTGCTCTAGCTGTAATTATATTCAACACAGAAATTTACTCATTTTATGTATTTTTATTCACATCTTTTTTGCTATCGATCCTGTAGCGTCAATTGCTATATAAATTATGACTTGTCTGTTTTCGAACTTATAAACTTCTGTTTTTAATTTATAAAATAATTTTTGCTTCTTCGTCCAATAACGACAAAAGAACGGTAATGCTCCAACCTTTTTTATAATTTCTACGTGTGTTGGGAGTACAAATAAGTTTCCGCTGTTTTTATTAAAAATTAAGTATTTATTGTGAAAGAACGGTACATAATGTTTTATTCAAAGTAATGGCCATCGCTAACCATTATTTTTTCCCATCTTTCTGGTAGCATGTGGATATCGTATCAGAAGAACGCTTCATCTTTTGAGACTATCCAATCATCGATACAATTTTTGGTATCTTCATATGATGTAAAGTGCTACTCAGACAAGCCATGCGTCATCGATCGGAACAAGTGGTAGTCGGAAGGAGCAATGTCTGGAGAATACGGCGGGTGAGGTAGAACTTTCCATTTGCGTGTTTCTAAATAGGTTTTGACTGACGCCGCAATATGTGATCGAGCATTATCATGCAGGAGAATAATTTTGTCATGCCTGGAGTAGTAGTGGGCGCGTTTTTCCTTGAGTGCTCGGCCCAATCTCATCAATTATGTTCGGTAGAGAGCCCCAGTAATGATCTCGTTCGGTTTGAGCAATTCATAATACATGATACCAAGCTGATCCCACCAAATGCACAACATGAGATTTTTTTCCATGAATATTCGGCTTAGCCGAATGTTGATGTTGAAGCATGGCCTGGTAATCGTCATGATTTCTTCTTCTTTGGGTTATCGTAGTGGATTCATTTTTCATCATCAGTAACTATACGGTGCAAAAAACCCTTTCGTTTATTCCTGGCAAGCAGCATTTCACATGTGAAAAATCGCGTTCAACGTTTCTCGACTTCAATTCATATGGAACCCAATTCCCTTGCTTTTGAATCATTCCCAATGATTTCAAACGATATGAAATTGTTTGTTGAGTCACTCCTAATGTAAGTGCAAGTTCTTTTTGCGTTTGCACGAATCTTCATCCAATAATGCTTCCAATTCTGCGTCTTCGTACACTTTCGGTCTTCCACTATGTTCTTTGTCTTCGATAAATTATTAAACTTTTGAAATCATTCACGACAACTTCTTTCACTTAAGGCAGCATCACCATATGCTTTTACAAGCAATCTATGAGCCTCAGCTGCAGATTTCTTCAAATTAAAGAAGTAAATCAAAAGTTCCCGCAAATGACGCTTATTCGGCTCAAAACTCGACATTTTTGTATAATAAAAAAAAAATATATGCTGCTGATACAAAATCGCTAATATTTCAAGGTTATAGTGTTGCCGGATGTCCATTCTTATGATATGTCGTTTTACATCAAACAATTTTAACTATAGTTTATTAGTGGCGCCGTCTTTTGCAAACGGCGGAAACTTATTTGTATAATAATATATATGCAAAATGTATATGCAAATCCAATATATATGCAAAAATTAATAAAATACATGTGATGCCTAGGTATTTCACTCTTTGCTTTATATAAGATCAGTAATTACATCAGTTTTTGGTAAGACGGGAGGATAAGGATCACCAAATTAACTCAGGGATTTTGCCTTATTTTGTACATACAAGGGCAAATCAAATAAGTTCTTAGAAAATCTGTCAGAGGGCACACTGTCGCAGTGTCATATTTTTTGACAAGTAGTCAAATTTTGAGCGGAATTCATCGCGTGATTTCTGTAGACGGTTAAAGCAAACAACCTTTGTATTTTTTTACAAAATGAAAAAAACGAGTTTCGTGTAGATCAACATCTACATATGAAAGATTTAAAGAAATCAAAGCCGAGTTGGATAATGTTCATAGCACATTTGCGACTGTATACAATTGGGTGAATGAATTCCGAAAAGAGTGGCAAACTCCCTCGTGTTTAATATTCAGTGTGTTAAGAATAAGAATAATTGGAGTCTGCTGGATTAATTGATATTACAAGCTCTAAGTGAAGAGTAGTGACTACCGGAGAAATGGTAAAGAATTACGATCACGAATGCGCGATAAAAATTTTCCACCACGCTTGTGAGTGCGGTCGCAGTACAAAGATCACGTGGACGTCGCGCATCAGGCAAACAAACAATATTATACGCACGAGCACTCTGCACGCGCTGTCGAGTTTCGCGTGAACATACAAATATCGTTTAAAAATTTCGTCAAAAGATTAATTTGAATAATTTAAATCTGTTTACACACATTCTGACATTCTGTTTTTGCTCATTTTTTACAAAATAAAATAGATATTGATATATAATTTATTCAATGTTATTTCAATGTTGCAGTAACATTAACAATCAATGTGGAAAAATTATTAAAAATTTAATTTGTGATCCAATTTTTTCAATATTATTTCAATGTTGCAACAATCAATGTTGAAGAATCAACATTGAAATAACATTGAATAAATTATATATCAATATCTATTTTATTATTATAGATACAACATTGATAAAACATTGACATTTCAACATTCAACATTGCAATATCTCAGTAACATTCTTTCAATGTTCTGTGCTGTATGGGGTAGTTGTGTTATATGTGTACTTCTTGTAAATGTGATACAGTTATCTTCCTCTACTGTTACAATCATCCATGGAGTTGGGACGGGTTGGTTATAACAAAATTCCTCATGATCTTTAAACAAACATAACTTTTTCTAGTTACATAAAAAAACTATCATAGAAAATTTTGTAGCTAAACAAATTCTACATCTAAAGATACTTATATATTTTTTAAATATAAATATTATATTTTAACTGTTATAACACTTCAAAGTCAAAATGTTACTTTTGTTTCCGATTTCCCGTATTTTATTTTTATAATGTTCAAATATTCTTTCTTTTTTTAGTTGAACTTTACTGATTATCTAGTGCCAAATATGTCATCTGGCTAATTATCTGGTTAATCAGTAAATATCTACTGATTCAGATTTAGAAAGAAGACAATTAAATGTCTTATTAACAACCAAGGGCCTAAGCACAAAGATGACCGTAACTGAGTGGAGATGATGGGTTATTGATCGTAACGACTCGTGTCGACGTGAGTCGTAGAACATAAGTCGTAGTTATAGGTTGAACAACACATTGTTGATCTACGTTGATCTACGACCACTACTCATGTTTCATAACTCACAATCAATTACGATCATTTTTGTGTTGAAACCGTAAAGGAGCGTTTATATTAGCCATGATCGTAATCTGAAACAATTGATCAATCACTTTAGAATATGGTATTCCCTTCTTACTGTCGAATGAGAGGGGAATACTTGACTGTGATTAATCAATTCTTACAGATTATAATATACGGTATACGGTTATAGCCAATATAAACGCTCTCTAGGGGTGAAATTACACGATGCGGAATAGAGCACTGCGGAATAGAGAATGCATTGAAGCAACCAATCAGTGTTATTCCGCACTTTCCCATCATGCAGTTTCGTATACTGTGTTCATATAATGCGTCAAAAATACAGGATAAGTCTAATTTAAACACTATTAATTTTCATTCTATTTCACACTAAATTTCACACTATTAAACACTATTAATTTGTCATTTTACTTCATTTGTCTCGCGATTTATCATATCAATCAGCAATTATTTTTACCTCTCAAAATTCGATGATTTATTACAAAAATATAGTTTAGATGACTTTATGATTTAGGATACAAAGACGCACTCTCTATTTCGCAACATCAAATGCGGAATAGCACTGATTGGTTGCTTCAGTGATGCATTCTTTATTCTGTAGTCCTATATCGCACTGTATGATTTCATCCTAACTCTCCGCTTTGTTCTGTCGTCGTGTTAGTTCACCGACCATCTCCACCTTCTCGCGCCGAATTCTTGTTAGTACCGCCGCATGATGTAAGAATGAAAAAAAATGCTTTCCATTTGATGATATAAGCATCGTTTTATTTTTGTTGACATTCAGAGAGTGACAAAGATAGAACGACACTTATGTTAATTGTATTGTATGACTTGTGTCATTAAATGGAAAGCACTCAAGATGTATCATTCCCAAGGATGTGCAGTAGGAAAGTGAATTATGGCTAAAATTTGATTGGCTATTCTAATATGCCAGCGCTATTATACGCAGGAAAGTGCATAGAGGCCAAAATTTAATTGGTTGTTTCCAGTATTGCTATCGTCATTATGCGCATACACCTGATATTCTTACATCATGAGCTATATCACTGTCTTTTGGTGGTGAACGGTACACAAGTTAATGTCACGAAGAATTATTTTTGCTATAAGATGGCTTTTATACTTCTTTTTTTATTATATAGATTGATTTTCAAAGCCTTTCTTCACTATATGAAGTATATAAAAATGGCGTTAATTATTAGTATCTTTATTGGAGATGATGTTACTCAAAATATGCTATACAAAATAGTTAATTAAAATGACGAATCGATGAAAATTATTAAGAATTTCAGCAAGACAATTTTACAAAAAAAAATTTCTTTTTAATATGTAATTGGTTTTATATTTGTTTTGACTAAAAAGAATGTGAGTACAGATTTTATAATATGTGCAAATAATTATAAAGCATTAATTATAAGTTATCGGAGCTGTATTATGTTGTGTTATGTTCAGCAGACTCCCATGACTCTTTTCGTGGAATATCTGGAATTCGTTGAAATAAAAAGATAACTGCGAATAACGAACAAATTGAGCGTTTATAGTCTAGAGAAGAGTAAACATTTTTTTTCTCCACATTAAAAATTAAAGCGAAGAATCCAATATCATAAATCATATCGCTTCGAGATAAACTAAAAATCACATGCACGAGCGGTAGGACCAAAAGGACACCGAGTCTGTGCCTCTTGGACACTGCGATTAAAATAATAATAAATATGTCATTGGAAGTGTAAGACTGGTGCTAAGATACTTTTTAACAGTCAAGTCGCGGACAATTCTCACGAGTCCGTGATCATAAAATCTAAGAAGTGACACGCGATGTTCAGGGATAGCTCTTGAGTGGTCCCGTGCCGACGTTGTACGTGCGCTTCCTCGACGTACTGCACGTGCGCTTTTCTCATAAATTTTAAGATCATAAAATTAAAGATGACACTTCCATACGCTACAGATTCCAATTAATGTCCTTTTCCACTCTTGACCAATTAGAAAACAAGAAATAGATCCATACCACATAATTATTAATGAACCTATCCACCAATCAGAACGCTCTTAATCAGGGCAGATTACTATAAAAACCCCAGTTCCGCGGGACTTAGAATCTTTTTGTCCTAATTTCTCTCTGGGAACATAGCGGTTCAAAGTTCTTATTTTCTTAATACTTTGGCATTAAAGTGCGTCCTCATGGTATACTGACCCAGTTTGGATTCTATAAAATTAAAAATACGTTTGACTCCGTGAGTTCATTTAGCGGAGCATGAATTGAGGTTTCTACTTCGTCCTTCATTCGATTTCCGGTTCGATAGGAGCCTCAGGATGAAGCAAAGAGCCTCCCGATTTGCGTCGGTCCTTCCCCACAACTCTCTTGCGGAGGCTGGAAATCAAATCGATCTAATAATTCCTGAGTTCACTCCCTCAGCTCCATGCATGCGGAGCTTGGACGTAACAATTCAGTTGTAACAAATCATTTTCTTAAAAGATGAATTATTTGCTAATCACTAATCGCCCACACGAAATTTTCGCGAACAGCCGCAAAGAATGTCTCGAAGTATACATGATTGATAGCTGGACATAACTTCGAACGTAGTTCGAAGGAAAAAAGACCGTGCATTTCGAAAAAGCAAAGAATGCTGGAAACTATAGGATCTATTGTATATAGAAAGTGGTTCGCAAGATGATCAGAAACTTATACAATTACATTAATATCGATAATTTTTAATGTTTTATAAATTGGAAAAAAATATCTTTTTACTTAAAAAATATCTTTAAACATACCTTTATTTACCATTATTGCATTCAATATTTTTACATAAAGTAGCAATAAATGTCACTAACAGAAAACAGAACTACTATTGGTATATATCTGAATCTTAGATTATCTAACTAGATTATCTCACTATCGTGAGGTAGAGATGCGAATGTCTAAACATATTCACCAAGCACCTTCCAGTTTCGAAGTTTCAAAGCGTCGATTACCTGCTCTTGAAGTGGCAAACATTAAAGTAGATATTGACGATTGTCAAATCACTCGCGCGTCTTATTTCTGTACGATATTTAGATACTTTTGTATGTCTCAAAAAATTGAAATGCGCGAATTCTCATTTAGCAGAAAATAAACTGAATGTTACAATTTACAACCTCAATCATTTGTTCTAGATAAATTAACGCATTTAATTCTTAGAAAATTAATAAAATTTTTAATTCCCATAAAACAAACTTGTTTCATATCAAAGAATAATTCTGATTATTTCATAAAATTAAAACTATATCTCCATATATTATATTTTCAGCAATTAAAGCGCATTTACATGTTACTGTTTTTATAAATTAAATCTGTGCAGTGTGAATAGAGCCATTGTTTAGCTAACAAACTCTAATATGGAAAACTACCTATGGATAGAAAAAGTTATATTTTGAATGCTTTCACAATTAAGCAATATTTAATTAAATGATTAAGTACTATAGAATTCATCTTTTTTCTTATCCTTCTTAAAAAATTAAAAAATAATTTTTACATAAAAGTTATTTTCTTATTTTATTTAAATAACAATTCTTTTGCTTACTAAGTTACATACCATTTTAA
>NW_017259536.1:361473-430879 GCF_001594045.1 Atta colombica | reverse complement strand
ATATATACGTCTCAGAAAATATAGAGATAAAACTTCTGTATGTCGATTTTCGTTAAATTCGTTATAGGCAGGATTCGAGAATTTACATACCATAACATGCTTACCGCACGAGAGCAATCTTCGTTATATTGCATGTTGTTTGCGCAAAAAAGCAGTCTGTGCAGCGCAACGATCCATTTGTGTAAATGCGCCAAGTGGATCCGATTAAACTTCTCTCTCTTTTCTTCCCTCTTTTGTTAACATTGAGAGCAAAAAACATTTTGGCAGTAACGGCATTGTAATGAGATACGAAAAAGCTTTTCGAGATGCGGCGCGATGTAGCACGGCAAACCTAAGAGAATTGAGCCTCTCGCAACTTAATACTTCGTAGCGGTTGCAATCGCTGATCGATTACTATAATGAATCGACGATTGTCGACATTGTCAATTAAGAACTCCGTCTCTGTCATAATCATCGATATCGACGATGATGATCTTTAGGATTCATGCACGCGGGATGAATGCGCGCAAAGAGATTGAATTTAAGCGAGATAACTTTTTTCTATAAGCTTTTTTTAGCGGCATTAAAGAGCTCTTAAAGCTCGTGAAAGTACCGAATGAACTTTTTCGCGACCTGTTTTATCGAGATGTTGAATCGTGAAAGGAGAGCTGCGATCGACACAACTTGATGTGAAGTCCCGTCGCGTCGTTCACGGGAAGTTGAAGGATTAATCATGTTCCGAGTAAAAGGAACTCGATTATTACTGGTAAAAAAGAAACAGTGAGGGAAGCATGGGTGTTTTATTAAATCTTAATTGATGTGAGCGATGACGTATTTTTTTCCCATCGTTTTTATCGAACACGCATATTCGCATATCAATTTTTGAATCTTTTTTTTAAGAATACTTAGAACTGAAGAATACTGAGAGGCAAAATCGCCGATTACAACGTTAAATTTAATTATTTTCAGTTAATAGAAAGAAGAAATATTAGTTACGAATAATAAGAGAAATTATGTAATGCAGGAAAGGAAAAGCTTGTGAGTCTGAAAGCTCCATATTATTCTAGAGACGTCAATTTTCGCATAAATATTAAATGAACATGAATTATTTCGCGAAGAAAACGCGAGAAAACGTTAAAAGTTAACAAAAATGACATTAAGTTATACTCGATTCGATTGCGTGAAAAGGCTTTTATATTGATATTGGGGAGGCACATAGGTTTAGATAGTTTTTAGCGAGTGATGTAACGTGCGAGCGGGAAATCTCGAATTCAGAAATCTTCTTCGATCTGTATGCGCGAGAATGGACTGCAATTTTCATAAAATACTTGGTGTACGTGGTGACTAGAAACATTCTAGGAATCAGACTAACTACAAAAATATTGAAAATTCAATGGCAGCGGTAACAGCACAGCGTTGAGTGTATAAATCTGCGATAGAAACGACCGAAGGGAACTCCAAGTTAGATCATTTGCATATTGCATATGCGTCAAACATGACAGTTCATTAGTTCGAGGGAAAAATTGCAAGAAACGAGATACGGATAATTGAACTCAATATTGAGTCTGACTAGAAATAATTGTAATGCTCGTGAATATACGTACCTTTAAACCTTTTTGCAATAAAGTGAAATAATTTTTTTCTAAAAAAAGGAAACTTGTCCGATAAGGATCTAACAAATAAATTTCATGTACCCTTTAAAATTTTATCGTTCACTTCGAACATGAAATGAATCAGCCACCCACGAATTATATAAATCGATACGATCTTTCAGCCGAGATGCCGTTACGCTTCACGAAACTTTTAAGACGCTTCACGAAGCTTCAAGATGGTGCGCGGTTAATAAGACAATCAATCCGGCGAAGGTGACGAAGGAGAGGGTCGATGTCGGAGGGTGAATACTTTCAATAGAAAGCTTACTAATAGCATAACAACGTCCCGGACTTATGTACCTCCGATATATTATACATGTGTATATGTATATGAATGCTGTATATATGCTGTATATATGCATGCACGTCGTCTCTTCCTTGTCGCTGCAGTTCGACCTCGAGGAACGGAGTAACTGGCGGGCGTCGGCTTTATCTACAGGCTACGGTTGAGATTAATGAAACAAAGGCCAGCACTCGCGACGGAATGCGTTGTTTCTTGTCGAGAGATTGGTTCCAGAACGGTCATATCAGGCTTTACTTGCGCGCCCATCAGGATGTGGAAGCTGTGCCGACAACATCATTCGCTAATCGCGTCGCGTCATTTAGGGTTCTCACCATGGTTAAACGATCGTGAGGCGTATATTGTCCTGTCCTTTGTTTTTCACGTTCCCGAATTGAAGAATGTCACCAAAGACGTGGGATAGAAGTTGGAGGAAAACTTGGAGATTCTCGCAGGGTTGATAAAGACATATATTAGACTTCTGGAAAACAATTATAATTATAATGAATTAAGCAGATTTAGCATGCTGTTAAAGAGAAATTTATTAGATTTGCGCATTAATACAGATATTTAAAACAAATTATATTTGTTAGCAAAGAAATATGTTAAAATCTACATGGATAAAACAACTTTGAAGTATCCAAAAATTTAGCAAAATAAAACCTAAAAATAATTTATAATTTTATCAGATCATCGAAATAATTATATATATTGGTAAATTCACTCTCTAAATCTCGTAGAGTGAGATCTCACTCGAAGAGACTAAAAATTTAGCCTGCCTTGAAAAAAAAAAGTGAAAATATGGCCAGGTTTAAGAGGTTTAAGAGTGGCAGGTTTTCTCTCTCTTTTTTCAAGAGGCTAAATTTTCAATCTCTTTGAATAAGCTGATTCACGAGATTTAGAGAGTATAATACCTCAAATTACATCTAATTTAAGTTATTTTTTATTATTTTATAAATTCTTACTGCTTCTACTTAATACGTTAATTTAATTAAAACAATACAATTATATAATTTGACACGAGAAAATGTATTGACGCAAATTTAATTTATTATTTACTAAATATATGCGTATAGACATTATTTACGTTAAAATTAATCATAGAAATAGATTGATTTATATTTTGATGTACATGAAAGTTAAAAAGAATAAATATATTTTTAACTAAGGAATTGAGTTACCTCATTACTCTTTTGAATCTAACAGTGTAGGATGCTTAAGCTGATTACTGTCAAAATTTTTGCAAGATTATGCTTTGAGTTTCTTACGTAATTAGTTTAATGATTTAACAAAATTGTTTTCAGATCTGAATCTAACTAAACTAATCTATCTAAATTTTTAAATATTTCAGCGAATTGTTTTTTCCGTGTAGTATAAAAAAAAGATAAAAAGCCGCTTTGAAGTATGCGTGACATAATCGGATTAAAAGCCGGTTCAATCGGATATAAATCTGAGATCTCAGTTGCTATCATATTTCTCGGCAAACTTCTACCGAATCTGATTTCATTGGCGATGATTTATAGCCCATAGTATTAGCCAGCGGACCGTTGAGCGATTCCTCACTTCGTAGAATGAAATTCTTAACCAGACTGTGGGCGGTTCGGAAAGGTGATTCACAGTTGCATCCGATTGCACTGTCCCTGCAGATACTGACTTGTAATTTTCGAACAGATGCATGCTATTGTATTATAACGGTTTATCGACTTATAATGCATCGCGAAGTAGAAAATATATCTACACAGTAAGCGCGAAGTGCGGATGAAGTAAACCGTTCTACTCTCTCGTCTACCTTCACCGTTCTTGTCCATTGTTCTGTCTTTGATATTGAAGACGATTGCTGGGAACTTCATTAAGGGTATTTTGTAGATTTTCAAATGACTTAAAGTACCGGGTCTGGCGAATCGTGCTGAGCGTCACGGAACTGCGTACTAATTACGAACGCTTCGGACAGAGTATTCATTTTTCAAAGAGGAAGCTCTCGAGAGAAACTTCTTTCGCCAAGAAATCGTGATATACTTTTACGCGCGTGCTTAATTGAACGCGTTATATCCCGCTAGAATCGTTTCGTCCTTAAAAGCGGAAAGAATAAGCACTCTTGACATAATAGCAAGAAAAAAGTAATCATAAAATTTATTTTGTAAAGAAAATTTTGCAAAGAGTATATATTGGCGCGATATTGAAACCGCTTCTGTATAATCTATTGTAAAAAGAAGTAAAAGGATTAAGTATTTTATATCATTAAATCTCTCAACTTTTTTTGGATCCATGTACCAGGTGTATAAGCTTAAATCCGCTGTTTTTTAGTCAGAAAAACACATTTTTTTTTCCTAGAAAGTAAAAACAAATTCAAAGTACTTGCCCTCGCTAACTATACATTTTCCCCATCTTTCGGGCAATTTGTGTATACCACGCCAAAAAAATCCTCTTTCGAGGCAAACCACTCATCAAGCCATTTTCGAATGTCTTCGTAAGAATCGAAGTGCCGCTCAGCGAGTGCGTAGCCCTTTCGACGAAAACAGATGCTAGTCAGAAGGTGCCAGGTCTGAGTAAGCGGGATGGGGTAGCACTTCCCATTGTCGACGTGTGCGATGGTGCGTTGTCGTGGAGGAAAATCAGCTTGTCATGTCTTTTCCGATAATGCGGTCTTTTTTCACGCAGAGCACGGTGCAATTTGATCAGTTGTTGGTGATAGCGGTGAGCATTAACAGTTTCACCAGGTTTTAATAGCTCGTAGTAGATGACACCCTCCTGATCTCATCAAACTCTTCCGTTCGAAGCGATTTAGTCTTGAGGAAGATGTTGATGGTTGGGCGGGATCAATCCAAGATTTCTTGCGTTTAAGATTCTGAAAATAGATCCACTTTTCATCGCCTGTCACAATCCAATGCAGGAACGACTTTCTTTTTTGTCTGGCAAACAGAATTTGGCTTGTGTTTTGGCATCTGTCTATCGTTCAGTTCATGCGGCACCCATTTTCCAATCTTTTGAACCTTCCCCATGGCATGTAGCCGCATGGAAATAGCTGCTTGAGAAATACCCAATTGCTCGGTAAGCATTTTTTGCGATTGGGTATCGTCCTCGTCCAAAAGAGCCTGCAATTGATAGTCCTCAACTTTCCTGGGCCGATTTTCACGCTTCTTGTCACTCAGGTAAAAATTGTCGTCATTGAACCGGCGAAACCAATCTCTGCACGTTGTTTCCGATAAAACATTGTCATTATAGGCCTCCACAAACATTCGATGCGATTCGGCAGCCGATTTCTTCAAATTGAAACAGAAAAGCAAAGCTTCCCGCATATGCTTTTTTTTTTAGCAAAAAACTAGACATGATTACGAAAGAAAAAATATATGTTGTTGTATGAAATTGCTGATGATGTGCACTGATTAATGTTGACAGATATCAAACACATAAAAAAAAGTGTGTTGTGTGCCCAGGATAGCTTTGTACGTTCACTAATGCCACCTATGAGCAAACAGCGGATTTAAGCTTATACACTTGATATACATACACTAGCTAACAAATTTATTAAAATTATATTACTTTTCTAATTAAAATCGATAATTATTTCTGATTAACTTCCTTTCTTTTCTCACATTTCTTAAAATTGTAGTATCTCAAGAGAATTCGATAATATGGGGTAAAATCATCGCTCTTACTTAGTATATATCTCCATTTATATCATTAAATTTCTCAACTTTCTTTTACATTGATGTAGGATAGAGCGGGACTATTTTGTTCATTTCTAGATATTGTTTATGTTTCTGAGAATAAGTAAACTGAACATTTAAAAATCATATTGTGCTTTCAGGAAATAATCGTGATTGTATAAGATAATTATAAGCAGATTATTGGAAAAGGTTATAACATATTGCTATAAATTTTATATTTTAAGATTGAAAATGAATAGTCTTGCTCTATTTTATAGGTAAATTGAGTGACATTGATATTTGTATTGTTTTTTATTTCATTATAAGAAAATTTTAAGAAAAAAATATTGATTTTATAAAATCAATGTTTAGAATAATTTTGAAAACAAATTAATTTTGCTTTTTGCTTTCATCATTATTATAATTTAATTATTAATTTGTATTTTGAAAACTATATTCTGAAAGCTTTGTACCGCAAAGATGATATCAACTATAATCTATAATCATATATAAACATTTAATTAGCAATCATATACAAACATTCAATTAGCAATCAGCTTTTTCTTAAAATTATTCAATAAATAAATAATTCTTTTTAAAAATGTTAATGTTTTATTGTACACTGTCCAATTTATCATTTTTTAAATCGCGTAACACAAATTGAGTGAAACGACTTTCAAATAAATGTTAAAATTATATTTTTATTAAGTTGTTTAATTGCAATTATAAAAATATATTTAAATTTTTATTTCTACATGACAATTGAAATGATTAATTTTATGCAAAATAAATAAATTACATATTAATACATTTTATTTCAGTTTAGAATATTTTTATTTTTCTTAGTTTAGACTATATAGCCACACTCATAATAACTAATTTCATAAGAAAATAAATTTTTCTGAGTTTAAAATTAAACACAATGTATTAGGCTCCAATAAATAAAATTCAAATTAAATTATAAAAATTAAATTATAAAAAGACAAAGAAATTACGCTTGATATGTTCATGTATAATATTTTAAATTATAATATGTTTATAATAGAATAATAATTATGCAAACATACATACAACAAATGTTTCGACCTTTTCACATCAGGTCCTCTTTAGTATAATAAAACTTAATACTATTTTAAATTTCAAATTCTTCTTAAGATTGAGATCACAGGAACGAGATTCCTACTCTTCGCACATTTACAAATGTCCAATTGAATCCATAATCCTTTGTGGAGAATTTAGTCAATGTAATAATAGCATGAAGTTTAAAATGCTTGAACATTCCATAATCTTGTTATTTTTTTGTACTTGTTATTTTTTGCCACATTGACATACATTAAGTTCTTTACGCTCTGTCTAAAAAATCCCTTTAAAATTATATAATTTTCATAATTAAAATCGATAAATTATTAAATAATTTTTCTTTTTTTCTTGTATTTCTTAAAATTATAAAGCAAACAAAATGAAAAAGTATGGATTATTGCACTTATTTATTATTTTTGCATGTAACTAATTTTGCAAAATTAACACGTTCGTGATACTTCTATCTATATCTTGACTGATTTTCTATGTTTACAAAGCATATCTCGGTTTTCGTAGTTGAATTTTAATCTGATCAATGTTGTGTCGAAGATAAAAACGGACCACTGAGCAATGAACTCATACAAAGCTTTCTGCTAATATAGTAATGTAAAAAAAGACCTTAATTTCACGGTTCACTTGCGAAGAGCCAGTAACAGTTTTCCTATGCATGTTGCAATACATTATAAAAGAAGTGGTTTCTTCTTTTGTTTTCCTTCAAGAGCATATGTCTACATGAGTTTGCCGCGCATCATTTTCATCAAGATGAACCGCGTAGTCAAATTCAACAACGTGCGCACCGTCGGTATGCCTTTTGAGTCAATTTATGCAGCTGCAATTCGAGACACAAATAGAACTGAGGGAAATGAGGAGATAGTATAACTACAAATGTTTTGTATTCACAATCTGAGTGAATTTGGAGACACGATAGTTTCTCAGCGCTATGATGTGTTATAGAAACGTCTCGATTATCTCAATCATGAGATCGATAATTGGGAAATCTCATAATAGCGATACCGAAATTCAATGAAACTTCAGAAAAAAAACTGCAAAAATAGAATCCATCAGCGCAATTACTTAATGGAAATAAATTTAAGCAATTTCAATTATCTGTTATATATATTTTATACAATCACATGCATTAATAGAAAGAATTCGAAAAAGGAAAGAACAAGATTCTTGTAATTTTCTCTCACACTTACATAATCGTTTCATTATTGTTGAAATATTCTCTTTAAATAAAATACATCCTGGTAGTGCAGTCGCGGAGTGACTGTTTCCATTGTGAAGTTATTAACTTTCTGAACTGTGTTACCGCGTTTAAAGCTTTTTTTCGCCGAGCAAACGAGCCCTTACTTCACATAAATAATCGCTGCCGCTATGGCTATTACAGGAACCATGTAGTTACGAAGTTTACAATTACCGACGCCGTTTGATATCTCGCGTATGCTTTTATATCGTGCCGGATAAACAAGCTCGAGACTCGCTTTTCACTCGCAGACTCATTCGAGTTTATGTGCTTTCAGATATCCAAATTGCGCGCATGTATACATATTCCCAGAATATATTGTACATATATGCAACACACTATCGCATGCGTAACACTCGACGCGTTTTCTTACCATCGAGTAGACGAGGAAATGAGAAATAGGTCGGCAACGACACGAAACTCCACACACCGAGAGAAAAAGACAAAAAAACTTGGGTTCTCTCCCTCAAACCGACAACGACAATTCACCAAGTTAACAAAGCGAGTACTAGGTCAAAGGGTTAATTAAACGTTCTTCCAATGTTGCATTCAATCTCTAACGATCTCAAGAAACGTGAGTTCCCTGAGTTTCTCTCAGAAAGTCGCAATCTCTCCTCAATTCTCAGAAAATTAATTTTCGAATACTGAATTTAAATTTTTTAAAATCTTTAGAAGGTAAATTTCCTTCTCCTATTTTAAACGATATGCCATGTATCTTCAAAAAACTAAATTATTCTGAACAGAATTTACTTGAGATGAAACTCGATTTTCGAAGTTTCATATAAATCCGTTTCTGCCCCGTATTTTCACCGCTCATGTTCTTCATGGTGCAGAGGACCATTGTACGAGAGCGTCTCGGAATAACGCTAATAATGCAAAATGGAGACTGCCACGTCACGATGTTTTTTTATGATTGGAAAGGATACGCTATTGTTCGACAAGTGGAGAACGTATTCTATCTGCGACTTCTTGTTCATTTCTCAATGTCGATCGCGGTCTATTTCTCGACGTTATCTTTTTATGGTATATTAATATGTATATATTAATCGCTAAAGTCGCATAAAATATTCTATATATCTTAATTTATTTTGTACTTTTTTTTACACTATTTCTTTTTCTTTGTGCAAGTTTCATAATTCTTAAGGCATCATTTATCACTGAGCTACGATCAAACAAAATTACGCGAGACGGTAAAGAAATAGCTTTGGCAAGTGTCGCTTCGTTAACGGGCGTAAAGACGCGCAAACGCTGTCACTCACAAGGATGAACCGGAAATCAGTGTCCGGCCGCAATTAATGTCTTAATTGCCATCGAGAAGATCAAAGGAGTAATTAACGCGACACATACAATGACAACAAAAATATATACTGTGAGTAGATTTTATCTAGAAGTAACTCAACACATACTGTTTTTCAATTCTGACTCCTCTCTTGAGAGTCTTGAGTATTATTAAATTATGCAATCGACTTTGTTACGTTTGCAATATTTAAAGTTATTTTAACATGCGTTTCTCTCATCTTATTGGTATTTCTACAAAATTAATTTCATTAACTTTTCCAGCTATCGTTATTTGTCGTATATTTTTCATGTTTTTATGATGACAAAGGATTTCAAGAGAGTTTGTTTCGTGAATATTTGCATTGCAGTTACAAGAATTTACAAACTTCTCTGATTGTCTTAATACGTTGCTGAATAGTAAGTATCCCTGTTTAAAATTTACTATCAAAAATATAGAAAAAAGTTCTATAGTTTTGAATCGGTAAATCCTCATCCATAATAGTTTTCTATGTAAAGTAATGTATAATTTCCAATGGATTCGAAGGGATTCTACTTGTCGATTAACATATAGATATCAAAGTGCAAATATAATATAAATATTAGGTGTAATAAATTCAATTTCATGCAAAAATAATGGATTTCTTTTTACTACACCTAATATAAGAAATAAAAAATCAAATACTTTCTTTCCTCATACTTACATCATATATTCATTATGTTTGCAATTCGCCGAACATTTATAATGTACTTATATATCTTTGAAAACGTACGGAGTTTCTGCGGGATTGGAACCAAAGACCTGTGGGATGGTAACTTTTTCTTAAGTTTTAACAGTTTTAAAAACTATTGAAAAACTATCAGAAATTGACTTTTCACACATAGTAACAAAGCGGTGTTTTGTTTTGAAAAAAACGTGAATGAACCTAATTTTAAAATCCGAAGTGAAATAATGGTTTTAAATAAATATCGACTAAAATATGTGTACATAGCGCTGCATTAAGTCGGTATGATAGATTTTCTAACCTCAGTAGTCGTCAACTTTAACGCTTAATATTTTGATTCGCGGGATTAGGCACAACATTTTACTATCAGATTCTTTTGTTTCAAAAACACGTCAAATAAGCATAATTTCATTGAAATTGAATTGTGAGGGGCGTCTTCTAAATATAATAATTACGTACTATAATTTTTATTATATAATTATTATATATATATATAATTATTATTTCCAAAAAATTAAAAAATTATTAAAAACTATAAGCATTATAATGGGGTATTTCTTATTATCACCGATATATCTCTCGGCACATTCGATGCATGCAATTTCACATAGAATAGTATTGAAAGCCTCTAATAAATTCACCACAAAAACTTATAAGAAAAAAATCTATTGAAACACATTAGTCAGTCGATGCCAGTTATTTCCCATAAAGAACATTTTGACTTTTATGTAGTTTGAAAATAGACACCTATAGATTGGTACTGTACATGAAACACCATTAAAATTGATAAGAGTATAAATAGGTAAAAAAAAAAAAAACACTAGAATATAGAAAATTGTATTCATAGAACTCTTATTGATAACGATTATAGAGTTTCTCTATAATGTACAAGAACGATTATAGAGTTTCTATAATCGTTCTTGTACATTATTATAGAAATTATTGAAAACTATAAATACCTACATATAAATTTTATATTCCTATAGATTTTTATAAAAAATTTTAAGCAGGGATAATTTTACAGACAAGAATTCGATTTTACTTATTTATCGGGAATAACTCGTAAATTCACTGATATCTAACGTGAAATGAAACGAAGATGTTAAAAAAGTCCGATTTTTGGGTTTTCTGTGGAACTTTAGTTAACCACAAGAAGTTGTTTGGGACCTACTGAAACAGTAAAAATAGTTTCACATTCCAAAAATGAGGAGAAAGAATAGATTTTTTTATGTTATGTGTCTCCTTTTATAAGTTGAATTTTTGTATACGCTAGAACTTATCATGAATCGGATGAATTGCAAAAGTTTTTTATGCTAATTGATACTTAAAGATTGACTTAGAGAAGAGTCGTTCATCATAATTCTGTTGTCAAATATGGCAAATTATGCAGTATAGGGAATCTAAAATGGTATTCATCATCGGTATTCAGTTTAATACATATAAAGTTGCAGTAATCAAATTTTTTATCAAAATGAATCTGAGCGTGCTATGTAAGGCGATAAGTTTACTACGAATTTATTAATTAAATATAAATCTGATGGCAAATTTAAAATGACCGATCCAAAATGTTTCTGTTTAATTAAAGTTACATTTTAATATATTTCATACACAATAAAATGCGCTATCTTTCGACACTTTCTATTACGCACTGCTAAAGAGGAATTAAGAAAAAATTCAAATTAAAAAAAATTTTGAAAAAAATGGTGAATATCAGACAATTGATAATTATTTGATTCACCTAATAAAAATGATCTACTTGATCACTCTCAGTCAAATCCAGAGGCGAAGACATGGTGATTACTGTCTCCATTAGTTTCCATTTTTTTAAATATTTTTCTTTTTTTATTTTTTTTTGAGTTTTACGTAAGGGAAGCCCGAACAACGCGGATATGTTAAGATTGAAAAGAAAAAATGATACAATTAAAATTGAGATCAGAAATTATTTTTATTCTTATAAACTTCTTAAAGGACTTAACTTTGAAAATAAAAATAATTAAAAACTTGAACATTAATATGATGTTTTAGTTAAAACATAAAAAAGGAGAAACTATCTGCTTGTCAGATTCCCCTGGGCAAAGCGAATGGATCGCTCGAGCAATGTAAATGATATTTAAAAAATTAGAATCAGTCTTGGCAATCATCACAAAATAGCTACTAATTCCTTTATATGTAGTACAGTCTTCATGGGCCCATTGGATGAAATGACTGGATCAATCATAAACAAATCATCATATTGCATTGTGGCAAAAAAATAAACAAAAATGAGATGTAAACAGACACGTGCATACACTCGAAAGGTCATCTGTTCCGTATTCTCAGTATTTTTATTGTAATCATATACCGAATAAAGAGGATGGATCATCCGCTTTGCCCCCATTCTCTTTGCCCAAAGAATCTACTTGGCGCGAATTTGGAAAGATTAGAATAAGTTGAAACACCAAGTGAAAAATTTAATCTCGAATACAGATTTAAAGACACAGAATTCTTATAAAAAGTTATTCACATTGGTTAAGAAACAATTACAGACAATAATTAAACTACGTACCTAAAGAAAAATCGCAAAAAGACACTCAATTTTCTATATGTCTCTATTAAACACAAACAAACGCAATCATATGTCGTTTCGTATTTTCATAGCGTCGCTGGTTGGTCATTCCTTCAACTGCTAGAAATTCATAGCGCAATCTCAGATAGATAAGCAAAAATAAAAGGTATTTGCTTTATCCAGGACGTCCATTTTGCCCGGGCTTCCCCTATATGTATATTTTATTGTTAGATTTTTTTAAATGTTATTATGCTATTAACAGGCTTTTTCAAAAAGCCTCTTCAATGCCAAATTAAATTTTCATGCGAATTTATTATGATATGGGATAAGTAAATCGATTGTAAGGAACGGTGTAATACACATTTCACGAATTGTACAGGAACTTTCAATCAATTTCGGATTTTCTTGTTTTTTTCTATCATTGAACATACTAAAGTTTCTTTTTTATATAATGAAAATGTGGATCAAACACTCAGTTGTTTTGCATTAACTTTAGTACCAATTATGAAAAACTTTTGCAATACACTCGATTCGTGATAAGTGTAAGTTTTAGCGTGATATACAAAAATTCGATTTATAAAACGAGATACATGTAATATCAAATAAATCTATTTTCACCGCATTTCTAGGATGTAAAACTATTTTTATTATTTTATGTAGATCCCAAATACTTTTTATGGTTACTTTTTATGGTTAATTAAAATTTCGTAGGGGACCTAAAAATCTGACTATTTTAACATCCTCTTTTATATAGTACAGATATTCGTTTTTCGATGAAAGTGCGCAATACATGTTGATTCCTCAGAGCTCGGAGATAAGACTTGGAAAAGACTGCATTGCTCTGACTATAAAACTCTGAAATAAAATTTTATAGTTCATAGTCCATAAACACTAAATGTATATCAAGAATATAGTTACCGGAACTAACACTTTCTAAATCGAATCACATTTCACGATCATGTCAAACATCAATTGTAAAAAGAATGCGTTGCTTAAATTATTCGAATGCATTCCGATACTTGACTCAAAATATCTCCGATCTAAAAATATATTTCTTGTTACTTCTTGTATCTTGTTTGTACATTTCTCTATGTTTCACACAGCAATTTCCAAATATTTTAAATCCAAGAAATTTGAAAGAACTTTTAAAAAATCATCTCCCGTATATATAACGAGATATATAAAAATCCAGTATATATAAAAATCCATTCGCTTTATTTTTGAAACTCATCCATTTATTTATCATGTGCGATACGATCAAAAAATTCCTGTATAATATGGAGAAATTTTGCTTTTCTACAGCGTGGCGTGCGGAACACGGTGAATTAACGTGCGCTGTATTATTTCAAAGTTGAGACTCGTTACCAGGGCGAGAACAGTGAGGCTTGTTATTTTACGCAAACGGCGGTACAGTGGCTTAACAATAGCGGGAACGTTACGCCATCCGCAAACAAACATTACTCCGTGCAAGCGGCACGAGCGGCGAAATAGGGCTGTGGTTGGCACCGTATTATAGAGACGTAATCTTAAGATCCCATATGATCTCGTGTTCAGAATGTAATTGCCGCTCTGGGGGCAATCACGAGATTATCACGACAACCTGTGTCCGTGGGTTCTCAGGATCGCAGTAGAAACAAAGATATCAAACAACTAGGCTTTATTAAGCCTGTCCGGATTCGCCGACAAAGCGTTGATAGTTTCGGCTGAAATGACGGGTCGGCTATAAATATCGACCTATCGATAAATAGGACCTTGACATCGCCCGTGGCGCTATGACTTCGAACAAAGGATAACTGGATTCGCTTTAGTTGACTTGGGAAGCAATCAAAGCTGCATCGCATTGCCGCGGTTTATTCGTGCAGCAGGACTTGCGAACGAAACTGGATAATTTGAGTATCTCTCACAATTAGTAAACTTCATTAGTATCGCTTCAGACACTTCTATTGTGACTACGAATCTCTATATGATAATGTTTTGAATGACAAGCTTTTAGGAACGACTATATTAACCTTCAATTACAATACACATGCCCTTTTTGGATCTAGAAATCAATCATGTAATTTCACGTAAAACTTTTTTTCAACGATTATGTATTATAACTTAGATGCGCAGATTTCTTGTTTTAAATAGAAAATGCCATAGTCCGTTTCTCTCAACATAATAATCTTCCTTGTGAGATAAGAATTTATTGGAGAACAACACAAGCTACACATATGCCCGTTTTCCCCTTTGTATAATAGTTTAATCTTGGTTTAACTCTTCATTTTTTTTAATTATTAGAATTAAAAAAGAATAAAGAATAAATTGAATCGAAATTAAAATTAATCTATATTGATAAAGAAACGAGCATTATTCTAATTTCAAAGTATATTTTTTAACTCTTTAGATTTTCGTCTTTTTATCACTATGTTTCATAGCGAAAAAATTTACGTGAATAATTTCACTTTTTTATAGTTGGGAAAATTGCATGATCACGCAAAATTGCAGACGGTCGTAAAACTTTTTACTTTTCATGTTTCTGCCCTAGAGAAAAAGTTACATGTAATCATTCCCAAAAAAATTTTAAATTGATACATCTCTACGATTAGTAACTATAACGATTAGTAATAAAGTTATAAATTATATAAGTAAAAAAGACTTCTTCTATCAATCGATAGTGAAGGTTCAGTTGCATTCTATACTTCAAAGAATAGTTTTAAACTTCGATGACTTTAAAAAACTGTAGTTAAGGGTTCAAATGATGTAAATTTTACTCTTATTAATATTTATTTTATTTATTAATATCATTTATACACGTATTATCAAATTGTTTAAATAAATTTCTTCCAAGCAGAAACGTGGACGATATTGAGAGAAAGAATCGTTCTTGAATCTGATGTAATGCTGAACAAAGTTAAACAACTTGGTTCAGCCTCCTTATTCGCAAATGCGATTTGTCGTTCCTCATAATAAAGCGGCATCGACAGAGAGATGACAAAAGTGACTGGCGCTACTGAAGAGTGTTCACAATGGTTTCAAAAGGCCTCAGCATTTCTTCCATTACAGAGCATATCTTTGAACATAGTCGTGAAATAACGATCGTACAATTTCGCTTTGATATAATTCAATTCAATTTCAAAGTGCATTACGCTTTTAAGGTTTAAAGAAGCGACACAGTATGCAATTATTTATTGTCCAATACATCGGCACAAGCGAATAAGAGACGCTTTTCATAAATTTAAACTAGTTCTATATTCGCTTTAAGTTTTAATTGCATGTAATGTGAAACAAAAATTATTTCGATTAAAATACATATAGACATTTCAAATTAATTATTTATATCGTCTGTTTTTTACTCGATTTTGCAATTTGCATGTTTGCGAAAATTTCAATGTATAATTTCGATCGCAATTTAATTTTTAATCTATATAGTTCTCTATTATCTGCATTGTAACTTTGCACTTTAAATTGAAACATGTTTGTTGTACTCGACGTATCAGACTTTCGGTTAAACTATAAGTAATCAAAATAAAACTTTTAGTACTTCTAGCTATGAAGCTATGAAGACCGTAATAACGCGGTGTTGTTCAAACGACTGTATTGCGTGCTTATTGGGAAATTTATTTGGAAAATAAATTTATGTAATTCAATTGGACAACAGATATCTCAAATGATTACAGAGAGCAAGGCGAAGAAAATAATGAAAATATCGCAAAATATACAATACATACATAAATTATTCTTCCAATGAAAGTCGACGTTGTCGACTTCACGCATACGCGACATTAGTCAAAGTGAATTTCCGACATGCCGGACCCTCGCGATTCACTTTGCCAATACTCGTCTCAGTCGCCACTCATGTCGATAGTCGGCAAACTACTAATGCTTTCTCGTTGAAAGCCCCGAGAGCAAATGCGTTAGAAAGCTGTCCGGTGTAATCATCTGTCACGTTTAATAGCGTTTTCGTAATAATCGCCGAGAAGCGCAGAGAAGCGACGACGAGTACTTCCGGATTCGAAGTTCCCCGGACAAGATTCCACGCGATTGTTGCTTCTTTAAAGCAGTTCGCATATAACTTCACTCTTGTAGTACATGAACGAAGGAATGACAGGAGAGCTTCCCTTTCTCGGCATCCAGGTCGACGGCTTTTGAAACGCGAAAGTCAAACAGCGACAGTTGATTCTCAGTTCTAAAAAAAGCTCGTGGCTTTCGATCGACATGACTCCCAAAGTATCGAGTTTCTCGTTCGAATGAGAAAAAAAGAAAGAAAAAAACATCTCCGCCATCGTATCTTTGGCGATGTTCTTGAGAAAACCGCGGCGGATAACTCGGGATTCATTTAACTTGAATAGCGTTCGTCGATTCTCGCTCGCGCGCGCAAAAATTGCAGAAACAATCGAATAAGAAAAAATATTATATATATCGCGTTTCATTTATTTTATAATCGCGTTCTCCGTTTATTTCTGTTGTGTTTATGAGCTGAAGAAAACATTTCGATAGGTATAAGGTGTTCATATTACCTACAGTGGCCAATTCTATCCTTTTATTGTCGTTAATTTGATTAAACAATGATTAATTGGATAAAACAATGAAAATTAACAATTTAACTCAAAAAATGTATTAAATTTGACTCTTAGTTTAAAATGTACTAAAATATATATTAATATGAAACATTAATATGAACGATATTTACTTTGAAAATAATTATAAAAATAGATTGATTTCGATTATATATAGAAATTATATAAAAATAACAAAATGTTATTTAACTCAATATAAGCATGAATCGGAACGCAGCCTTGCACGGAAAGAACAATTTCGCTGTATTTAAAAATTTAGCTAGATACAGATCTGAAAATTTTATTAGAATTATTTTTCTGATCTGATTTTGATTATTTCCTTACTTGAAAATAATTTTATTTCATCAACTCTCAAAATAATTATAGAATGTTTACATTAATGATAATACTGCAAAAAGTTTTAAAATCTTGTAGCAATTAATTTAAGGCGAGTAATCAAATTATCAGGATTTTGCAAATCGATATAAATCTCCGAAACTGAACGAAATTGAACAAAAAATCCTTTTACAGGATTGAAGTAGACACAAAATTTGATAGTATTGCAATAGACTTCATACTAAAATCGAAAAAAAACTTAAAAACTTACATTTTTTCAATTCATAGAGCTGTAAAGGATATAGCTAATAAGAGTCAAACACAGAAGGCGTTGCGCAAATAATGTAGCTATGAAGTGTGAAACTTCTTTATTCACTAAAATGCGTTTACATGTTTCGGCTCATTTTTGAGACAACTCCTCAGAGACAACACAAATTAACATAAATAAATTGTAAATAAAAATTATCCTGTCATGATAAGCTCCCCTACCTCGAGAATTAAAATGCCAGAATTAAACCCAAAACGAGTAAAAAAAAAAAAGAAAAATGAATGAAAATTAAAAAATGGAAATAGAGAATATGAAAAACTAATTTATCAAAAACTTTAAGATTATAATTAATTATCTTGAAAATAAGGACGCTCACCCTGATTATAAATCATAAACTATATCGCAAATATTACTATGAATTATCCAAAAACCGGTTCTTGATATTTTGGCCAGTCAGTATTAGACACAGTGAGTCACTTTTAGTTTTAACTGGTATTATTCAAGGTTACAAATAGAAAAATTTAACATTAAAACACTAATCAATTCCATGAAAATGAAAGTTGAAAAGTAATCAAAATCACGCCAGAAAGACTCATTACTACGTATGAACGACACTGACTGACCAGACATGACAATAACTCTAACTTTTATAGCTTGACTATGATCGGGAGATAGACCTTGAGAAGCCTCTTCATATCTGTCTGTAAGTTGAGTGCGTCTGTCTTCTGATGAATATTATCTTCGAAATCAATCTTTTCTTGTAATGAAGCTCCTCGTCTAGTA
This sequence comes from Atta colombica, assembly GCF_001594045.1. Lineage (NCBI taxonomy): Eukaryota > Metazoa > Arthropoda > Insecta > Hymenoptera > Formicidae > Atta > Atta colombica. The sequence continues at coordinate 412,525 of NW_017259536.1, read as the reverse complement.
CTGTAACGTTGTCCCAATCGAAATCATGGCCCTCTTGTAACCGATGCTCCGTTATGACATTACGTAGTAGAGGTGTTCCATGTGGAACTTGTTTTTATGCTCCGTGATTCTTGACCTCAGCTGTCTACACGTCTGTCACCCACATAACTCGCACCGCAACTCTTACACTTATTCATTATTTACAATTTATTTAGTTAGTTTGTGTTGTCTCTGAAGAGGATTCAAAAGTGAACCGAAATATGTAAGCGCGTTTTAGTGAATAAAGAATTTCACACTTCATAGATATTATTTGCGTGACATCTTTTGCACTTGACTTCTACTGCCCGTATCTTTTCCGATTCTTTGATTTATAAAGAGTCTTGGTCTTAATTTAATTTGTTATACGGATTTATAGAGCTGTTATATCATGTTTCCTTAAATACAAAAGTTTTATAGCTCATATGGAACAACCGTGCAAATAACAGTAAGTATATTACGTGCATAAATAATACTGAGTTTATGAAACTAAGATTAAAAGCTTCAAAAGAAAGATTTATATCGATTTGCAAATGACATGTATGAATGCTAAATTTTTAAAAATTTTAGTAAAACTGTTCTTTTTGTAAATAAAGAAACAATTACAAAGGTAGAATGAAAATATAAGATAACCGTACACTCAATAGGTGTGTATTCAAAACCTTACTCGTTTTTTGTAAATAATTATACTATGAATTCAACAGATAATAAGGCATCTAACTCGATTGCATCAATTTATTGTGCAGTTTGTTTATTCTGTTATTGTTAATAAAGCAAAATGCGAAATGTCATGGTGATGTAATATATCATAAGCAAATAATCGCTTTTTATAATTACCATGGATGATTTTTAATTTTCATAGTTTATTTTATTATAATCTTGTATTTGTACAATACTGTACTTTACAATACTGTATTTAGTTTATATTTTCGTCACAAAATATCTATAATCGAAGAGAAAATACTCTTTGTAAGATAAAAATAATATGACCAATTAAGGAATACCGAATATACACACATCGATTGTAACGTTTCTTTGGTATTTTTCTTTGTTATTTCGGATGGATTCTCATAAATCAGTTATTAAACATCATGGAAATAAGTGGATAAGAAGATAAATAAATAAGTAAATAAGTCTGTTGTTTGAAAAATAGCGTTTTATGCATTTTTACATTTCATTAAACATGTCAATATATTAATGAATTTATAATTTTAAAAAGGTAATATTACATTTTATTTTCCATTTTTCTAACATTTTTTTACGAAAAAGGGGGAAACATATACTTATTGTAAATCATATTAGGTACGTGCTCGAAATGCTTTTTTTAAATCTTTGCTACCTATTATTTACTTATTTAAATATATAAAAATGTCTTATATTTTTTTATTAACATTCAGAAATGTTCCTTCTTTTGAATATGACTATTAATTTTCAATTTTGGACTCGGCAAAAAAATTAGAAAAAAATCGCAAAACTTAGTAGGAGCATCCGGTTATCTTGTATTGGAATTCTTGAGTGTTTTTAGACATTACAAGAATGGTATAAAATATTGTTTTCTATATGTACATCCTTTCCGCGACACGCGGAAATGTCGTCAGACAACAGACGCGCCTGCTGATACCTAATCACTGCGAGGAAACCGACTCATTTCCGGTGTATTTCCAACGTCAAAGATAGTTCGCGCGATGGTTTCCTCTGTTTCATGTCGCGAAAAGAGAAAATCGATTCTTAGATTATAACAAGATAATACGATGTGACGTACCAAAGGGCATTCTTGAGGATGATAGATCTCATCGATCTGCCCTAGCAGTCGATCGAGAGTGCCATTGCCAGAATTAGGCTCGGGAAAGAAAAAAGAAGAGATTCGATGAAAAGAGCAGAAATTACGATTTTCAAGTTAGCTATTTCCAACTTACCTTCGTCTTTTTCTCTGCATCCTCTTCCTTCACTCCCTCACACTACTCTCCTCCAGAAATCTCGAGAGATTCAACACTCCAGCATTTTAGGTTTGGCATACCGCTGGAGGAAGAGGAGGATAAAAGGAATCGACACAATCGCTGATGATCGCGCAAACGTGCTTACTGAATTCTCGGTTCCTCACTCGAGCATAATTTGATTACCGAATGTCATCGGCATTTCACACTATTTTCAACCATAAGCTTGTAGCAATTTCCGCGATTTGATTCAGAATGAATTGCCTGTTAATTGTATTGTAAAATATTATAGAGGCACGCACACCACCAGATTCTCCATGTCGATCTACTTTTCTCATTTATAATTCATCGCATCTCTCCCGTATCTTCTCGGCTAGGCGTAGGCAACCTGATAACGGATCTCTTCCCTTCCACTACCGTTGTTTTATCGAGTATGCATCTCGTCTCGCATTTAGTTGAAAATATGCGAAAGAAAGAGCATCCCCATTTCTACAAAACGGCGAGAGAAATAGCGCAGATCTCTTGAAAAATAAAAGCAATATTCTTTGGAAAGAACGCTTCTTGCGAAACAATTTTATTGTTTTATTTAACCTCTCGCATTCGCATGCGCGCGCGCGCGCACTTTCAGGTGCTTTCATTAAACGCGTGCTTCGGATATTTCATTCAGCAATTTTCACGAAATTCTTTTACTGTGTAGCACTCAACCTTCGCTCTCCTTTTCTTTATTTTACTTAATTTGTAATTTATACTACCATTTTTTACTGTTAGATATCAAAGAAGCAATGACAAATCTTGAATTAAATAACATTTTTTTATTTTTTATTTCCATGTACTTATGCTAAAATACAAATCAATTCATTTTTGTCGTTAGTTGCAAAGTAAACTTGTAACATATTAACGTATACTTCAATAAATAATACATTAAATTTAAGTCAATTTTCATAATTTATTATTTTCTTAAGTTTAATTATTTAATTCCATTTTTAATGATATATTAGATAGAAGCAGTGGCTTATAGAAATGATTAAAAATAATTCAAATTGAGTATAATTTGACATTATGAATTTAATGGTGTTGATGTGTGAAGAACTAATCTTGTTTTTTACTTTATTTTTGCTCTTCAATTAAAACATTTCTTTGCACTAATAGCATAATCGATGGGACGTGAAGAAATTGACCGGATATAACGAAAAATATATGGCCAACACAATACTAGTGATGAACTATCGTCGATCAGAAAAAAAGAGAGCTATCGTGTTTTTACAAGAATAAAGAAGTTACAGTGACATAAAAGTGGTTCTGCATTGCAGCGGTTTGGTGCTTCAAGTCGACAATTGTCAATGTCGTGATGTCGACGTTTCGACATGATATCGATTCGAGGGATTACCGTTGAGTCTGTTTGGACAGAGAGATAACTGCAGCGTGGTACGTGAAATGATGATTACATCGCTCTTGCGATTTGCATGTAATGCAAATGATTCATATGTAGATCTGCCGTCACAAGCATTGTGATAACTAATCGCACAATAAATATAATTATAATATTTTTACAATTTATTATATTTTAATTAATTATTTATAATAATAATAATAAATTATAATAATATAATAATAATTAACTTATTTATTTTCATGTTACGATAATATCGCTTGGTAATTAATTACGTCGTTAATTGCTTTAATGTTATTCCGTTTACGTCTTGATAATGATAGTAATAAAAAGAATAGCATTGAAGTATAATAGAATGCAATTTTACGGATAAAACTATACTCTGGCTTATCATCCATCATTCAACTGGTTTTATAAATTGTATTATATATATCCGCGTTTGGAATATCTAATGCGTTGTTCCATTCAATATCGACACCTATGCGGTTCAGTCATACGCTTCTCAAATCATCTTATGTCTTTTATCCTTTCAAACGCCGCGAGGGGTGCGGATGAATGGAAAATCGGCACATCCATAACTAGATTATGGATATAATGTTGGTGGTTCAGAATCAGGTCTGACAAATATCGAAACACATACCTTCCTTAGTTAATCTTGACTATAGAAAAGTTGTTCGTACTGCTAACACAGTATAACAGTATAACCAGCAGGGACACTCCGTGTCGGCCTTTGATCTCCGCTTCGCACGTGAGCATCCGCCATGTTAATGTTTGAAAAATCCAGGAAAGAGGATATAATGTCCCTTAAGTAATAATGTAATCACATTAAAAATTTTTACAAAAATACTAACTAATGAACAACATTAATTCGAAAATAAATAAGAACTAATAAATAAATCAAATTTATTAAGTTAAATAATATTATAATTATGAAACAAACATTTTTATTTAATTATTTTTCGTAAAAAAAAAATATCAAGAATATGATATAAATTTTACCAATAGATATAAAATAAAAAAAATATTATATTTGTGGTTTTACCTAATTAAACATAATTATAAAAGTATATTAATAAATATGTATAAAAAGGAAGTAATATTTAAAAAATGAATAATAAATTTTATTTAAAAATAAAAACACATGTGTTTAATCATAGTACATCGACTTATAATTTACATTAAATGTATAAAGGGTCTTTCAATAAGGACGCTCGATTTTTAAATGTAAATAAAACAAGTTGTGTGTGAGATATCCACTCAATTTTTTTTTTTATTTGAAAGAATATTTTATGGCATTAAGTATGGAATATAATTTAAGATATGAATATAACATCGCTCAAATGTCCGCCGCGGCTTCGTTTGGTGACACATATTCGGGCGGTCCAATTTTCGATGACTTTCTCGCATAAATCTGACTGAATTTGCTGGATGGCGTTTGTTATGTTGACTTTGAGAGCATCAATTGTTTGCGGTTTATTCGTATAGTCCTGCGCTTTAAGATAGCCCCAAAGGAAGAAGTCTAAAGGCGTTAAATCGCATGATCTCGGTGGCCAGTTCACGTTGCCGCCGCGCGAGATAACCATGCCCTCAAATCGCTCGTGCAGAATGTCCATCGTGACATACGGTGTGTGGCACGTAGCACCATCCTGTTGGAACCACATGTTACCTCCATATCATCCATTTTAGGTCACAAGAAGTTGCTTATCATCGATCTGTAGCGCTCTCCGTTGACAGTTATGGCAACTCCTGCTTCGTTTTGGAAGAAGTACGGACCGATGATTTCGCCAGACCAAAATCCGCAAACAGTGACTTCCTTGGGATGTATTTGGAACTGGTGTATCTCGCATGGATTGGTATCCCAAATTCGACAATTTTGCTTGTTCACATATCCATTCATCCAAAAATGGGCCTCATCGCTAAAGATGATTTGGCGAAATTTGGGTTAACTTCCAACTGCTCCAAAACCCAATCAGCGAACACACGGTGTTGTTTATGGTCGTTTACCTTAAGTTCTTGGGTCAGTTGAATTTTATAGGGGTGCAGACCCAAGTTTCGACGCAAAATTCGCCAAGTTGAAGTCGCAGAAAGGCCAAGTTCTTGTGAACGACGAGAAATTGACCGCCTCGGGTTTTCCCGTACACTCTCACGCACAGCAGCGATATTTTCAGCAGATCTTGCGTTTCGGCGACGTACTGGTGTTGGCTGATTATTTATCGAACCGATTGACTCGAATTTGGCCATCAAACGTCGAATAGTCGACTCGGCAGGACAGTTGTGGTGAGGATAAAAATCACATAATGCGCGGAATGTTTCTCGAACGGAGCACTGATTTTGATAATAAAATTTTATGATTTGCCATACACTACTAAACAATTTTCATTGAAATCGTGAATAATTCAAACAACAAATTTGACAGATGTCACTTTAACAACATGGCTACTATGATCTAACAATTTCGAGCGTCCCTATTGAAAGACCCTATATTAATATATTAATTATAATTTACATTTGCTGAAAAATAATGAAAATTATTTAAATATTCATGTTTCCATATAATTTTTTGGCGATTTAAAATTGCGATTAATAAATTTTAGCGTATAGTATAATCGCATTCTAGCATAAAGTTTTTTTAGATACACATGTGGAAATTGATCACATGAATGAATAAAAATAATTTTGTTGAATTCTATTAAAAGCTTTTTTATAACATTTTTTTCAACGACAAAATTTTCAAAACATTTAATGAAAATATTTTCTAAATTACAAATATAATAAATAAAATTATTATGTGGCATATGAAGTGTTCCAAAATTCGAAGAATTTATTTGACCTTAAAAAAAGAGAATAAAGAACTCACCAAATTCAGTATCACTTATACTATATTCTTATACTATATTCTTTGCAGACACTGCATGTATGTTGTGATAAACATTTTTTAATTAAATATCTACAAATATATCTAATTGAATTTTTTTTTATCATTTTGAGTTTTTGGTAATTAGTATCATCATTAGAAGTAAAATTGTTCATAATTTCATCAATTTCTTCATTAGATTCATTAGCTTCAAAATTTTTTAAATCATTTATTTGCATTAAAATATTATCAAAATCTTCACAATTTTCGTGGCCAGTATTCAGAAAATTATGACAAAGTAATGTATTAAATGATTTGATAAAAGAAATCGGTGTTGGATTTAAACTATTTCCTTCTTTTTTACGAATCTTTCCAAACAAATTTTCAAGTGAATCTTGGTCCAGCTTTCTTATTGGAAGAAAGTTAAATCCTTTTGATTCCAAAAAATTCCACATTTTTAGCACAGAAGAAATTGTTATTTTCCAACCCGAAATAAACTTTATTCTGTTAGTTCCGTCTTAACCTCTAGCATCAAAAAGTTGTAATGATTCAAAAAAATGAATACAATTATTTAAGAGTTCAACTTGTAAATCTAAGCCTTTAAAAACATGAGCATATTCTTTCTCTCCATTGTATTTTATAATTGAGTTTAAGATATCGAACAATTTATCAATTCGATCAATGAAAGTGATTATACCAATAGCTTCAGCAGATAATCTATTTAAATGAATATACATATTCACATATCAATTGTTACTGATGTATTTAATAATTGAGCTGCGTATCGAACTTTCATTTTCTCAAAACAACTCGGATTGATATGAGAATTTGTTAGTTTTGGAGCTAATCGAATATTACATTTAGAATTTTCTTCAAAATTCTTTAATAATGCTTAAATGAAACACGATATTCTGTAAATATAAAATCATATTTTAAAAACGAAGCGCCTTGAATATGTGTGGTACAGCATATATAAAGAAAATATTAGCATCATTTATTGTAAAAAAAATTTCTTGTGTGATTTCTAATTGATTTGCTAACATTATTAGAGCCCATATCACAAACTATAGATACCACTTTCAAATTGATATTTTATAATTTAATGATGCATTTAATCAATAATTTTTTTTAAATTTTAGAATTGGATGCAGAAAATATAATAATGGTTGCTTCCAAGTACCAAATATACATCGCGCTAAAAAAACGCACGCCTGTCTTGCTGATTTGAACGATTTGCATTGACCATTATCAACTAAACCAATAATTTCATCTTAGTTTATATTATAATATAAGTGAGATTTAATTGACATTTCGTCAATGCTAATTGTACAATACGTATTTTCTTCTTTCATAAATTTAGTTTTTATCGACATAAAATCAAAGACATTTTGATTTATACCACATTTTATAACTAAATTTCTATTAATAATTCTTCTCAAAGTTTTAATCGATGACAAAATGAAAATTGAAGATAACATTTTTGGACCTTTGAAATAAAATCGGAAACAATATTCCTTAAATTCTATAGAATATCTTTGATCATGTTTTTTTACTTTACAAAGTAAAAGCTGCTGTTTAAAAAACGCAGCCATTTTACAAGATAAAAATTTATCGCATACATTTTTAAAATCATCAAAATTCTCTTTCTCTAATCTAGTAATTTTTAAGTTTTTTTCTCCTTACACATTAATTTTAATTCAAATTGTTTTATTTTCATTCGCAATTTTTTATATTGATCAAAAAGTTCCCGGAATTCATTCAAAAAATTCAAAATATAAGTTTTATTCATCAAAAGTGATATTGTCCTCTTCAAAGTACTCCCCATCGACTGCAATGCACTTATGCTAGCGCTTGATCCAGCTCTCGAAATATTTCTGGAACTCTATTGTCGGTATAGCCATCAGAGCCGTCTTCCATTACCTTCTTCGATTTTTCCATTTCTCCTTTCGGCTGTTAAAACGCGTTCTCCGTAATGATTTTTTGACTCGAACAGAAAAAAATCGCAGGGAGCCATATCAGGTGAATTCGATGACTATGGATGATATTCGTTTTATTCTTGGTCAAAAATTCACTCGTTGTTGCAAATTGAACTCCATTTTTAAAACTGTAAAAAATCGAAAATACGTGCAGAAGTAGATGTACTCAAGACGGCGTAACTTTTACAAATATCAAGCTATGGTGATAAAATTTGGTGGGAATGTCAATGATAGATGTGGCAACCAAAAAGCAAAACTCAAATCAGCTGACTCAGAGCATCACCTGGTGGTACCAAAAAGTTCTGGGAATTTTTTGATCAAGGTGGTATTAAAGCCAATTATGATAAAAATGTCTTAATGTATATGATGTTTGGACATTTAGTTTTTTGATATGATGTTTGCATAACATATATATGGCTAATGTTAAAAAATCTGATCATTATGAAACATTAATCTTCGTTTTTTTGCAGAAAGTTCGGATGTATCACAAATTGGAAAATTTTTCATAGGAACCTTACAATTGGTAGATTGATTCAAATGTTTTGAAATTTGAAAAATCGAAGCGTGTTTCTCTGTGCTAATGCTGCTTCCTATTTCATTGTAATATCCTCCAATTTATCAAAAATATATGGAGTAGAAGAATTTAGCAAATTTGACATTATAAATTCATTTGGTACTTTCTATAAATTGCAAAAATAGAGTATTAATCTTTGATTCTATTCACAATTACATTTATATTTATATTATGTATGTATAATTATAATCAATACCTGTAAAGACGGAAATGTATGCGTTTCCAAAATTCTATTACATAATTGTGAAGATACTGATAAATCTGCATTCTGCAAAATAAAATTATTATGATTAAAAATTATAATAATTAAAATTATAAAACGTTAAAACATACATTAAATGATAATTTATTTAAAATAATAATAAAAAATAGAAAATGCAAACATTAAGTGACATTAAGAATATTATGTTATTTGATTATATATTGTTTTTGTTGATCATCTTTGATACGCTATTTAGATAAGGATGGTTCACACTTTATGTCTTTGCGTTTGACACATTGAACATAGTATTTTCAATTCAATTGCACAAATTGATTTTAAATTACTGTGAATTAGATTGTTAATTAATATTTATCTTATAATCAAACAAAATTTTTATACTATATTTTATTTTAAATACATGTTATTGTAAATATCTATGGAATGATGTACTAACCTGAATGTTCTCATCATTTCCAATATTGGTTATTTTTAAAGTTGGAATCGCATTATGACACAATCTATTTCTTAAATGGTTTGTAAATATGATATTTCAAAATGATTGCTACAAACTCTGTAACAGTTATACAATAAGTGCGGTTTAGACATAAGAAGGACTTCTCGAAGACATGCGATAGTTCATTGCTTTGTTCTAAAAAACATAATTAAGGATGCCGTGTAAACGTAGTTCTTATAATTTTGTTTAAATTGTCTTCTTTGCCACGGATATCTGCTCACACGGGATCTGTGTAATATGTACATTCTTGTCATCTTGTATTTTATTGGATCCGGCTTAAAACAAAAGCAGCCATACCTGCGCGAACACGCATTTTTTCGCAGAATGTCTCTACTGGTTATATTGTGCTGCTAATACATATATACAGGAGGTTCAGAACTATTCGTTCCTTTTAACACTTTTAACTCAGAAATAATCACTTAAAGCGGTTTTAGCGACAAAAAGTGGATAATTAATTATGCATATTAAGATACGCGCTGATGACATGTGTTGTCAAGGTTATGATTCTGAGTAACTTTGCCTTAACAACTAGATAGGATAACGGTTTTTTAATTTTGACAATATTTAGACTTAAAATTTGAAAAATGATGTCTCTTTTCTACTATATGAAAAAATAGTTTCTGTTTTAAAATATATTTTACGACTTTTCACAGAAAGAATCTCCCTCCTCTCTTCACCTCGCTTCTGTTTCAAGGATGTCATTTTTCAAACTTTTTTGTTAATAACTTTTTAACAAAGAACGACTGCCACTTAAAGTTGGAGGTCATTCAGAGTCATGACCTTCATAACATATCAAGGTCATGGTGTCCCTTTGGGATCTTAAGTCGTGACGTCCAACATGGTCACCTCAATACGAATAACACTGACAGGTTAACCTATATGGACACGCGGCATTGATAATCTTAAGAAATAGGATTAATAAATATTTATTAGCACGGAAAACTTTCAAATATGTTTTGTGTATCGTTATCAAGCTAATTGTATTATGGCTCTGTCGTTTTGCTTAAATAATCCTTCAAAAAATGGTATTTGATTGACTGACGATCGTTGTTGACAAAAAGCTGTATATCTGAAAATAAAACTCTTTCAAAGCTTTCTTTGAAAGCTCGATCTTGCAGTTGATATTTTATATTCGTAAAATGAATGATGAGTTAGGAGCGAGATTTTCGCGAAAGCAATGAAAAGTAAAATGTATTCCAGTGTATATGATTGCAATAACTTTGCTTTAAATGATCCAACTGTTGGCTTTTCTAAATCAGAAACCAAATTACAATAGAAAATGCATTTAGCAATTTAGAAAAGAGATATTCGAAAGGAGGCAAAGGATATTAAAAATGGAAACGAAGTTTTGCGAAGTCGGCTGTTGTATGCTGTTGTGCATTTAAAAAAAAGCGATTACAGGTTTCCTGGTAGTATATAATATATAATTTGTAAAAAAAATTGTTTAAATAAAAATATGATGTTATCCAATCTGTTATTTATGATAAAGTAATTTATGATAAAATAATAATAAATGCATTTTATAAATGTACCAGTTCAAAAATGAATTCTAAAATCAGAGACTGTGCCATCATATAATTTCATATAATCTTCCTACGGTTAAAAACAGTAATTTAAAACAGAAATTGATAATAAAGAATTGATAATGAAGAAAGACAAAAAAAGAAAAGAACAAAAAAGAGAAAAACTGCAAGAAAATAAAATAGAGAAGAGTCCCATTGCAGAGAAATATCATGAGTAAATGGAAATTCGGAGTTATGTAGAAAAGTAAAAAAACTTTTGTGATGTTGCTATCTAAATAGTCTAGCAGAAACATTGTGTTATTTTATACGAACGGAGAAGAATTTGAATACGATGTGCGGTAATGAAAGTTTTTTATTATTAGACACTATTGTTGAAATTTTGAACGAAGTATATTCACATTTTTGCTCAACGTATGATTATCGTACTAAAATTACATTAACTTTTGTTAAATTGAAGATGAATTTATCTTATGCAGCTTTATCTGTCTTATTCAAAGGCATATTTACTGTACAAATATTAGGTGTACAACTTTGCTTCCGTTTTCTTATAGATGGCTTTAGCGGTAAGTGATGGTCGAAATAAATAGATCATAGACGTCATACAATAAACTTGGGCATCTGTCAACATAAGCCCATAGAAACATTAGTCGATTTGTGTCTGCATCATAAAGTTATTCTCGATTGAAAATGTCAGTTTACGAGCCAAATTCTCGTCATTTGCGGGAGGTTTTAATTTTTTCCTTCAATATGAAGAAATCTGCGGCTGAGGCTGAGAGCATCGAATGCTCTCAAATACTTATGGTGGCCGCTATTAGTGAAAGAACGTGTCGTGAGTGGTTTCAACGCTTCAAGAACGGTGTTTTTGATTTTATCCAAGGTCATGCTCTGTATTTGGTGGGACCAGCTCGGCGTAGTGTATTATGAACTGTTAAAACCGACTGAAATCACAGGCGATCGGTATCGAACGCAATTGATGCGTTTGAGTCGAGCATTGAAAGACAAACGGCCGCAATACAACGAGAGACATGATAAAGTGATTTTGCAGCATGACAATGCTCGACCCCATGTTGCGAAAGTGGTCAAGACATACTTGGAAACGTTGAAATGGGAAGTCCTACCCCACCCGCCATATTCTCCAGACGTTGCTCCCTCTGACTATCACTTGTTTCGATCAATAACACACGGCCTGGCTGACCAGCACTTCCGGTCTTATGAAGAAGTAAAAAATTGGATCGATTTGTGGATAGCCTCAAAAGATGACCAGTTTTTTCGACGCGGGATTCGTATCCGATTCGCTATCCGAAAGATGGGAGAAAGTAGTGGCCAGCGATGGACAATACTTTGAATCATAAATGTATAACCAGTTTTTTACAATAAAGCCTCGAATTTCGGAAAAAAACGGCGGAAGCAAAGTTGTATACCTAATATATTTTTGCATATGTTAACGGTTTTAAGTAGTGTTTTAATATACGTTATGCATTTTCCTTCTAAAGAAGAAATTCAGAAAAACATTTCTATTTGCTTTGTAGATTTCCCTGATATTAAAATGATTTTATATTATATAGAAATTTCAATTCGGAAAAAAAATATTTGTTGTCAAACAATAATATTCAAATTATAAATCGACATATACAGTAAAATTTATAACGGGAGTAACTGGTCTGATTAGTTTTATTAGTCGTGCTTATGGTGGTAAATCTGAGTGATTTTTTAATAAAGTTGAAAAATCTTATTAATTTTGTACAAAGCGACGATGCTATTATGATAGTAAAGATTTTCTTATAGTATAATATATATTTATGTTATATATGTATGATAATATTTGTTTACAAAATGGTATAAAACTAATCAGATCAGCATTTTTGAGGAACAAAAAACAATTTTCAAAGGAAGAAGCTCTTTTAAACACTAAAATAGCGGAAGCTCGCATACATATAGAAAGGACAAATCGAAGATTAAGATATTGAGTGAAAAAATACTTCAAGGTCTTATTTCTAAAACTGAATAAATATTTTTAATTATTTTAATGATAGTAAATCTAAATTCTCCAATCTTTAAAGATGACAAATTTCTTATATATATCTATATCTATAATATCTTAATGTGTTATTTATGCGATATTAAGATAATTATTTTTATATATTTAATTACTTATGTTGTATGTGTACAAGTTTTATAATAAAAGAAACATTTTACATTCTAAGAATCTTTTGCATTTAATAAATGTAACATACATAAGTTTATGAATATATTAAATTTATCTTTTAAAATATATTAATTTTTATCAAATATAACGTAACATATTATTAAAATAAGTTATCTTTAGAATTGAAAAAAACTGTTTAGCATATTTTACATCTAAAACTATTGGGAAAACAATCATGCTTTGATCGTAAAAGAAATATAAAATAAAATCTGTTTGTTTCAAATTTAATATAGTTATTCCAAATTGCACTTGAGTATAATAAACATATTTAGCTTTTAAGGATATATTAGTAACTATATAGGGGCTAAATAAGGATATATTAGTAGTTACATAGGGGCTAAATTTCTAATTCAAATCCTCTGAGCGCGGGGAGTACTCGTGAACGCGGAGGGAAGGCACGGGAATACTCGTTGGCACAGGGAAAGGGAAGGTGCGGGGAAGATCTCGGCGCTGTTATAAACATAGGACCCCGATCGATTGATTATGTAAACATTCCGCTATTTTTTTCGTTATCCCCCCGCCGCCGCTGTTGCTACCGTCGCCGTCGCGATCGTCGCCGCCACTGCCACCCGTCACTCGCCGCCTGCCACCTATCGTCGCCACCGCCGCAGGCTGCGGACCCCGCGCCTACTCCAAAATGCGTCGCAAGCCGCCGCCTCCATGAGCGCTATCTCATATACTTATCATTTATTTCTCGATGCGATATCGTTTTCTATCTCCCTTTTTTCTTTTTGCATTCAAAACCATTTGACATGTCACGGCATGTCTGATGATGATATCATCAATGCGATTTGATATAAATGCGACAATTTGATATTTTTTTAAATATAAATTTGCCAAATAATGTCACGATAGAGATTTTTCACGAACATACGACATGTCACATGTTGGAGCAGTGACATCAACATCAATGTAATTTGATACAAATATCACACGACCAAATAAATGATATAAAATGAGAAGATCAATTTTAATCTCCGAATTGCGCGCGTTTATTTCCATATCTGTTATTCTTTTTTCTTACAATAGATAGGACATATAACATAGGAAAGATAGGATGGGAAGTAAAGAAAGTAGTGATACGAAATTTTTTTTATTCACATGTTATTACATCATTTCTTTTTTTGTACGTATTAAAAACTAAAACCAATAGCTCACACTCGTCGAGCTGATATCCATTGAAAATGTTGCTATCGCGTATAGCATCTTCGAACGCGATGTTGGAGACATCGCGTATACTTGACAATCGTATTGACGAGTCGGGCTAATCATTCGAATGTTACATCGATACATCCGTCAAACACAAACATATGTCGTAGCGTCATTTCGGTCATCAGCATGACTGAATCGCGTATGGACGAAGAATCAAGACGTACCAGCATCGTTCAGTATGCAAATTCTGACAGTTGATGACCAACGCTTATAAAATTGTCTTTGTATTCGTTTCGAAACATCTTGTAAATATTCTATTATAAATATTCGCTGTTCGTAGAGGTTCTTCTACGTTTTGAGAGATAGCGACAGTTCGTATCTGCGATTTCTCCACGTAATTCAGTGGACCAATATTGATTCCAATTTTCAAAAATTTGTAGCCCGTATTCGTCAGATCGTAATGTCTGCTCAGTAAACGCGCAATGCTCCGTACTGTGTACATACATAATGTTAAAAAATGTTTCTTTTATGAATAGAACATTTTTCAATGTATCGAACATTGAAACTTACATGTTATATTTCTTCTTCACGTCGCATGATGCGCTACTCTCTTTGACGAAGCACATTTTTTCAACCATTCGTACAAGTGGGTATTGCAAGATTGCATCTGCATAAATTGTGACGTATATAGTAATACTTCTGAAACCGAAGAGAGGAGGCAGGCCTTCCCTCTCTTTCCAAGAATTTCGAATGTGTCGATGCACTGAGCTTCTTCTTCCTGATGCAGCTGGATGAGCAAGTGTTATCGAACTGTGATGTCATCGGCCTTATAAAGAATGCGTTATTTCTCTGCGTGCGCTCCGTTCCATTCAGCTCACGCTCACGCCACTGTCGCCGTATGTGCAATCTAACGATGATCTCTTCTCCTCAAAAATTGGGCAATCATCCGTTCTGGTCGACGATGCATATCCTAAGATCCGTAATGCTCCGTATGAGTAGGTAAATGATCTGCATCGGCCTCTCCGATATTTTATATCCTGGCGGCACGCTCGGCGAAAATTCATGTATCGTGTGCATACTTTTGCCATTGCTGTCGCGCCCGCGGTCACGTTACACTATGCGGATAATGTTTACGTTCATTATGTTGATCGACATTCCGATTCGTGCCATCTTCGCGATCGCAGTATACGCTTCGACAAGAATCTCAACAGCAAATCTCCAATGCTGTTGGGCCGAAGTTTATTCTATATGCACATCTAATCTCGCATTTCATTGTGTTGTAGTTTGCGCAGAACGTAATCGGATATTCTCCACCCTCACCGTTATTGTCATCGGTGTCATTGTTGTTGTTGTTATTGTCACCATGCATTACGTCAACGCTTTCAAACGCGTCATGATGCGGACGTTTCCGTAAAATCGCGCGTTTCAAAATTCATTTATGTCTCGCACTTTGTACGAACCCTTGGGAATTGTAATTTCCGTCGTCTTTGGCGAAATAAAATTTGTTGTTCGATTCTTTCATGTTCGGTATCATTATGATAAGTCTCAAAAATCACTAGACTGAGCTCGTAATCACCGTTATTTAAATTTATGAAGGGAAAGTAGTTCGCCGTGAGGACGATCTTTTCGCTCAGTGTAAATGTCAGCGACATGACGGAAAAAGCGTTCGACTAATATTGAGATTTCACAGCACTTCGTCGAGCTTTTTAAATGCGCATGTGCGTCTACTTTGTAGAAATCGCAGACATATCTGTCGGCAGAAGCTTTGATCTGATAGGGTGTGCGATTGTACTTTATCGTTGTAGAACCGTTCCCGAAATATTGCACCAGTTTCTTGGGCGATCGAAGCTGTCGTATTATCGAAACTGTGTATTATCGAAACTGTCAAAGTACACGGAGCGGTTGTTCCTCTTCGCGTGACAACTGAGCCTAGTACTCACACCAGTGAGTACTAGGCTCAGTTGCAAATTCATTCGATATCGCTTTCGGCGTGTGCCGCTTGTCGGTAACACATGAAAACGCCTCTAAAGTATACGCGCATACGTTTCGTGAACTCGTTCAATACATTGGTTGCGGCATTTTTATCGTCTCTTTGGCGTTTTTTTTTCTTTGCAGCTACGCCCTGTCCGCATTTGTACGGGCCGAGATATAATACAGTTCGCGTTCGTATTTGTACGGAGCGAGATACAGTCCGCGGTCCTATTCCATCGCGCGGTCATGACGTTGAAGCTCTTCGAGCTGACATCGCGCGGCTTTGCTGTCGTTTATTGCTTTCGTCACGCTGGCCGCTCCGCCGACCTGAGCGAGTCCAACATTGATAGAAACAGTAACGCATCTCGTTTCACCGTTGAAAGTATCCGCTTTTCGTTGCTTTTTTCTTCGTTTTTTTCTTCTTTCATGTTCATACCGATCTTGGTCTTGGCTTTCATCGATGCCCAGACGGCGGCGGCTCTCTCGCTCAGAGCTGAATCACTCGCGGTAAAGCATTTCCGCGCCTTCTCGGCTAGTACCTTATCTGCCGCGTGTCTATCGGTGAGATTATTGCATTATTGCTGTGTTCAAACAGGACAGTACCAACTTGAAATACAGCAAAGTTATGTTCTCGGTACGCCACGTCCAATTTATGCCCGTCCAATTTATGTCACTTCTGACTAATCGTTTCGTAAGCCGAGTGCCGAGTGCAAAAAGTTGATATCCCGGAATATGTAACTCGAAAGAAAGCGCGTTTATTACCCGAATCAACAGACTGCCGCGCTGACATTCGCTACAGTCCTTTATCTTAGGTGCGGGGCTGTCGATGTGCGTCCCCTGCCACGGCTGATTGTAGTGCTCGTCGCAACGATAGATTCGAATCTCTGAATCTGCCTTTACATGTTGGAAGCTTGTCCTAGACGTGTTTGATGTAGTCGCCGTACACGCATAAGAGTACAATCTTCGATATATATTGCAACTGCTCGGCGCTCAAGTCTCGAATAGCGGAAGGATGACACAGCGCGAGATATATTTTGCTGCTGCGCGACTCATAGATTCGTGCGTCTTTAAACAGTCGTTCAGACTTAAATAGAGCGTAATGTGTGCATGAAATTCGTACTGCAACTACTGACGATACACGTCACGAACTGCGATGTGAAATCATGAATGATGGCAGGCAGCGCGAAGAAACGCAAGCAAAATGCTGCCGAATATATATTATATATGCGCGATCATTTACGATTCATCGAATTGTGGTAAAACGTTCTCATAAGCTTACTCGAGAGTCCGAACGGCGTACGTTTCGAGAACGTCTACATCTACTCAAAATCGTTGCAACAGCCAAAGTATTGATATCTCGAAAATTTATTTACGTTTATCGATTAAATCGGCTATTTTACATACGTTCTCTAACAACAGCGACGTCGTTCCACCGAGCGAAGCGCGTCCAAATTCTATTTTTATCTTTGATGATGTGACATGCGATAAGTAGGATGCGTTGAGAGAATACTTTTCGATGGGTCGCCACGCGAATGTCGACTGCTTCTATCTCTGTCAGACGTACGCGAGGATACCTAAACATCTGATATGCGACAACGTGAATCTTCTGATCCTGTTCAAACAGGACAGTACTAACTTGAAACACATTTACAATGATCCTATGTCGTACGATGAATTTTGCGCGTTGTGCCGCGACTGTTGGCAACAAAAATATGGATTCATAATGATAGACAAAGACAGTACAGACACAAATGGACAATACAGAAAAGGATTTAACGAGTTCGCGATACCGTAACGTGATTAGTACCGTAACGTTATCGATACTTATCCAGAGAACATGGCAGATGTGCGCGAGTGTGAAAAAATCGCGAAGGAGATCGAAAAGACGAGCGAGTCAATCCGCAAGAAACATCGCGCTCTGAAGATCGGTAGAAGAGGACATCGCGTTGGACATTTTAAACCTCTTATCTAGCCGCTGCGACTTTTCGTCGAGCCTCGTCGTGCGCGCGACAAAGAGAGAGTCGCGCGACGAAGATGTCTGCTCCTAAAAGAGAGGAAGGAAGAAAAGGAACAAGAGGAGGGAGAAGAAGCGAGCGAGACGTTCGAGTGTTTCACGACTCTGCATAAATCCAATGATCGATCGCACGATGATGTACAATAACCTCCACTTCGCGTGCCAAAATCGTACCGACAATCAGAGTCATTGGAGAACGTTTTCGAAACAATGGAAGACTCGCTAGCGATGAAGATTCAAAATCAGCTACAACGAAGATCGAGAGGCGGCTGGGTCCGCTGGGTCAAAAATACGTCGAAGCTGTCCTGAGAGGAGCGCAAGATAATGAGAATTATAGATCACGTGTATGGCGTTTACCTACACAAAGATATGCTGATGTTTGGCAATAAATGTTTCGACGTGGATGACGCGGACAACATAATTATCGATTGCGTACGATGCGCCGGTATACGATGTACCGAGTACAACTCTTTATGAGTTGATTTTCGAGAGAATTTCCGACGATGCTCTCTACATGGAAAACGATATGAACAAGTACAAGAGCATGCTGTTGATACGCACAAGTACTATTCGCAGGGTCGATTATTGAGCAACAGGAGATACAAGTACAAAATCATACCGTTGATGTCGATTATATCGAAGAAACAGAAGAAGAAATCTAGAAAGGAATTATCTCACGCAATGACATTGAATGACAACGCGATTGATTACGTGCATTGGAATGATCCCAACGAGCTGGTGGATCGTCTACGATCATCGCATTGAGTAGGTAACAATGCTCACGATAACGAGATATTATCGATTATCGAGGAATTTTGAGAAGCGGTCTTATTATAAATTAAATCGTATCCATGAAACGAATCAGTCGAGAAAAGTTACACCAGCGAGAAAAAATACATTATTTTCTTGTACCTTGTGTATTACATGTCGAATCATGAAAAACAAATCTGATGAAAAGAGAGAACAAATTAGCTCCGAGAGAAGAAATTTTCTGCGAAAGCGTGTATAGTTCAGGGATACGACGATCTATGGCAGGCTGATCTCGTCGAGATGCGCCCGTGCTCCTGCTTCAATAGAGGCCACTATACTCATCGTCATCGATGTGTTGAGTAAGTACGCATGAGTCATACATACTCTCAAGAGCAAGAGTGGAAGCGAGATGGCTAATGCTATCGTTGAGATCGTTTGAGAGAGTGGAAGATGTCCGAAAAATTTACAAACGGATATAGAGAAAGAGTTTCACAACACTGATGTGCAGAAAATCTTGAAAAAATACGATGTTAATCCGTATTCCACGTATTCGACATTGAAAGCGTCGAGCGGTTCAATCGCACGCTCAAAAACGACATGTGGAAGATATTTACGTTCAACGGCACTTATAAGTGGGTCGACGAGCTATTGGGTCTCGTGTCAGATTACAATGCGCATAAACATTGCACCGGCATATGACCCGTCGACATAATTCCCATGATTGCTTCTTAGACACAGTGTACAGCGCGATAAAGATCGTTAGTCCTGTAAAATTCAAAGTAGGCGATTCGGTACGCGTGAGCAAATACAAGACAATTTTTGAAAAGGATTACACGCCAAATTGAACCACCGAGGTGTTTACAATTGTTCTAAGATTTAGCGTATCAATTCAGTAATCTATCTACTCGAGGAAATTATCATGGAAAATCCGTCGCTGGAGCTCGAGTTGTATCGTGCTACTCATCCGGACGTGTATCTCTAGAGAAAGTGCTGCGCAAGAAGGGAGACAAGATGTACATTAAGCGGCTGGGATACGATGGATCGCACAATTCATGGATACACAAAAATAATGTTGATAAAATTTTGATTCATATATTTTGTATAGACAACAAATATAACAATATAAGTATATATAAACATATTTTTATTATTTCCTATTCATCTTCGTTTTAGAGTATACAGATATAAAATACATATACATATAAATGTACGATACATGAAATGAAAATAATAGTAATACATAATAAATGGTACTAATAAAACATAATAATAATACTTATATAAATGTAAAAATACTTATATAAATGTAAAAAATATGCATTACGTGTAAATTATAATGATAATAATATAATGATAATAGTAACATGTACACTGTATGAAAATATTTAAAAATGTAGAAACACGAAGTACAAATTAAGATAATACATAAGAAAATAATAGTACATGATGCATAATAGTAATACATATACATATAAACGTATGAAAATTTAAAAAAATATAAAAAATATAATAGTACAATAATATAAATGTTGATACATATATATATGTTACAAAGATATCCGCCAATGCCTCCACGGTAACGTCTCCGGTACGACATTTGGACTAGAGCGATTTTTGATTCGGATACACCTCGTGTACATCTCGTGCAGTTAGATTGTATACATGATTGACGACGAGTCATTTCAATCTTTTCATTCAAACACTGCGTAATCGTCGAACGTTATCATTTCGCGCTATATTACTCTTTATGTCTTTCGCCTTCTTAATGTCCTTTTTGCCATCCACCCTCACCGACTCTACCCCCATCTTCGCTTTGAGACAAACGAATTCGGTCATTATCGCACCGTTATTTTTGTCCTTTATCAGACCAGATACTTTTTTGTCTGCGAGAGGCATACGCGTTGTCCGTCGATTAATGATTCGTGTCAAATCTAGCGATATCACGTTTCATAACCTCGTAAACGTCCTCGACGCGATATATAAGACTCTCGGTGTACATAATTTTACATTTGTTGCGAAACAATGGTAACATATACTCGTGGTGAAATTCGTATAAACAGACTTTCGATATGTCGAATATACCTACGTACATCGGCTTGTTCAATTTTACCTCGAGCTTGCGCAATTCGAGCTTGGCAATCAAATTTTCCGCAAAGACGCTATTGTGGAAATTCGGTTTTGCGATCACCTCTGCGCTGTCCATCCCATTTTATTATTATAATAATTTTATATCAACGTTGCGCACATTTGCTATAGTTTTACCGAATACCGCGTTATTCATTAATTTATATAAATTTTTCTATAACCATTTTTTGTACGACTTCTAAACTGTGTATTAGTTCAATGCACTCGTGAAACCAGGATTGAGCAAATTGTAGCACTCGACAGATCTTTGTTACATAAAGACGAGTACATTGCTGCAAGTTTCGATAGTGGATGACGTAGCTGCTTATGCTCGTACAGCGTCGCTAGAAGTTTACCCTTGCGCTTGCCGGGCGGCTTATTGCGCGTCAGACAGAAAGGTAGATCAGCGTGTTGATCATATACTGTGGATACTCGAGATCGACTTTGAGAATGTATCCGGTGGGTGAATCTGGAGCGATCACGTCAAAGTTCGCAGCGTCTTCGACCCATCGAAATTCGGCGTATGGCAATGGTTGACACATCGCTCACTCGTATAAATTATTAACATCATAGTACATCAAGTATGATTGTTTCGACAGAAACATATGCATGTACTTGTTATTAGCCTGCGCGTATTTGTTTGAACATTGAGGTGTGTACACCATGCTTGATGAACATGATGTTGGTGAGTAACTCAACTTTACGCGCGTACATCTTTTAACATCGCGTCCCACGTGAAACCAGGCAATATGTAGTAATGCGCGGGATTCAGATCGTAACTCGCGACACAATTTTCGCGGAAATTTTCGAAAATGTCGGCCAATATAACAAGTACAGATCACTGTACTCGCCGAGTGTTCGGATGGAGAATCGCTGCCATTCGCACGTGAGCGTAATCGCTTTTGAATACTTATCACTCGTTAACGAACTGTAAAATTCGCGCGATGGTAAGCATGTCCTACAATTTTTCGACGCAGTCAACATATTCGTACGGAAAGGCACCTTTACGAGTCAAATTCTTCATCCGATAGTTGAAAATTGGAAATATACGATTTTTAATTTGTTTCTGTTTAGAAACGATGCTAATTTATCGAGGCTTGTTCTGAGAAATTTAAATGAATCGATGAACCGTAATTTTGTGCATTTTCGCGAATCTGTTCTCTCGGCGGTATCTTTAACATGTTTAGTGAACGAAATATAAATTTCTTTGGTTATCGGTAACACATCTACATGTCCATTGTACGCGGTAGCAATTTTCTTAATTATAAAATGCGCATCGTAGCCCGATAAATTATAAAAAACGATCGGAATATATAATGAATTTTTATAATTTAAGTTACAATTTGAATGTGTTGGATCGTGGACCACGATATCTTCTGGTGGGATGGCAATGATCACGGATCCGCGTGTCGTCCGATGCGAACAATTTCTCGCAAATGTGACACCGCGTCGTGCTACGGTATGCCTCCCATTGTTGTTTCGACAACTTTTCCATGGGCACGTTGACGGATACAATACTTTTTATACGATGCGCCAAATTTTGAAGTTGTCGCCTAAACCACGCTATACAATCTTCATCGCGACGGAATCGATATAATGATAACGTGTCGTCATTCGAACATCGCATATAGTATCCTATACTGAATATCCTATACTTCATGCTGTTGATACGTGTACGACGACGCATCTTCCCTGTCGGGTTTCTTCCGTAGAAAGTCTAATGCACTCTAAGTCAGCGTAAACGATGTATGGGACGCGCTCCTTTATTGTAGTAATTCCCAAATTCGAGCCATTTGTCGTCTACGCTCGGTAGTCGGATAGCACAATCGTTCATTTTCCCACAGTCCATTGCGTACAACTACAATTTTTCGTTCGTATTGAAGTAGTGCAAGCATCTGAAAAAAACAAAAATTATAATTATTACCATTATTTTATTAGTAAGATGGAAAGTTATAATAATTTTTCCATGTGTATTTACCAATCGCAGAAAAATTTCTTGTGCTCCTTTCTGGTAAGTTGTGATCTCACGAGACGTAACAGGTTCTCGATCCACGCAAAATGTCTAACACCGTCGTCGCGTGGATCTTGCCTGTACAACACGTTGACGTTTCTCCTTCTTGTCACTGATGAGAGGAAAGATTTGTATTCTTGATACTATACACATTGATCGACATCGCGTTCAAACGTTCAAATCTGGAAATGTCTTTTAAAATCATTGGAAACTCAATGTTCGAGATTCAACACTGTCGTATAATGCAGATACGATGATTCCCGATCCGCATTTCTTTCAGTCGGGTACAGAGCGACGACCACTGACCACGCGAAGCACGCATTGTCCATCGTACACACACACTGATCATCACTCGTTTCGTCACTAATTCCCACTTTGATGGCATCCTGCACGCATGGGATTTAATTTTTTCACATTGATAGTCAAATTCAATATACGTGACAATGTCCATCCGCTATCGCGTTTCTTGAACTCTTCGAGTGACGTTAATCTCGATGACATGCTGCTCGTACCACTTGCACAAATCGGTGTTCTTCTTCGCGCAAATCTCAATGTTCTTAGTGTTATATTGGGAATACAAATAAGTTTTCGCCGTTTGCAAAAGACAGCGCCACTAATAAACTATAGTTAAAATTGTTGATGTAAAACATATCGTAAGATTGGACATCTGGCAACACCATAACCTTGAAATATTAGCGATTTTGTATCAGCATCATATATTTTTTTTTTGTACGAAAATATCGAGTTTTGAGCCGAATAAGCGTTATTTGCGGAAACTTTTGATTTACTTCTTTAATTTGAAGAAATCTGCAGCTGAGGCTCACAGATTGCTTGTAGAAGCATATGGTGATGCTGCCTTAAGTGAAAGAAGTTGTCGTGAGTGGTTTCAAAAGTTTAAGAATTTGTCGAAGACAAAGAACGTAGTGGAAGACCGAAAGTGTACGAAGACGCGGAATTGGAAGCATTATTGGATGAAGATTCGTGCAAACGCAAAAAGAACTTGCACTTACATTAGGAGTGACTCAATAAACAATTTCATATCGTTTGAAATCATTGGGAATGATTCAAAAGGGAATTGGGTTCCATATGAACTGAAACCGAGAAATGTTGAACGCCGATTTTTCACATGTGAAATGCTGCTTGCCAGGCATAAACGAAAGGGTTTTTTGCACTGTATAGTCAGTATATAGACGTATATAGACGTAGTATATAGACGTATAGTCACTGGTGATGAAAAATAGATCCATTACGATAACCCAAAGAAAAGGAAATCATGGGGATCATCTGGCCATGCTTCAACATCGACAGCCAAGCCGAATATTCATGGAAAAAAACTCATGTTGTGTATTTGGTGAGATCACCTTGGTGTCGTGTGTTATGAGTTGCTCAAACCGAACAAGACCATTACTGGGGCTCTTTACCTAACACAATTGATGAGATTGAGCCGAGCACTCAAGGAAAAACGCGCCCACTATTATTCCAAGCATGACAAAATTATTCTCCTGTATGATAATGCTCGATCACATGTTGCGGCGCCGGTCAAAACCTACTTAGAAACACTCAAATAGGAAGTTCTATCCCACCCGCCGTATTCTCCAGACATTGCTCCGATTACCACTTGTTCTGATCGATGACGCATGGCCTGTCTGAGCAGCACTTCACATCATATGAAGATACCAAAAATTGTATCGATGATTGGATAGCCTCAAAAGATGAATTCTTCCGACGCGGTATCCACATGCTACCAGAAAGATGGGAAAAAGTAGTGGCTAGCGATAAGTAATGGCCATTACTTTGAATAAAACATTATGTACCGTTCTTTCACAATAAATGCTTAATTTTTGATAAAAAACAGCGGAAACTAATTTGTACTCCTAATATTTTGAATGGCACATTTGTTATTTGTTACAAACAACCGCTTGAACGCAGTATTCACTTTTACTGTCCGTGTCTTTCTACAACATCTCGCACACGCCCGAGCACTGTTTTTCTCGCATCTTCCAAAAACCGGCTTGATGTAATCCGCGTTAATCACAGCATTTGTCAATATACGGCTTTCAAACGTGGCGTCGATCTCTTGCCAGACAAGAGATCTTTCGTCGCGATTCGCGTACCCGTCACCAATGTGCATGAAACATGCCTTACGAATTGTTTGTATTCAACGGCGAGGCGCGGATGCTTGGCATAACAAAGTGCATCGCTCGATGCACTCATCGCATCGTTGCAGCCATGCGAAACATTCCATCTGTTGTGTGTTTGTGATGCTGACGTCACCTTGTAAAAAAGGCTCGCTCGCCAAGGCGGTGTGTATTAATGACGATTCTTTGTTGTAACAATTTAAATTTTATTCGTTAGTCAGAATTAAGATTTATTCGAAGCGGGCGATAGGCAATGCTCGGAATCCGATGACTGATACGTTCAATTAGACGCGTGCACGTATAATTTGCACTTGATACGACTTAGAATATCTCCTCGGAGCCATTAGGCAGAATTCGTATTGCGAGCATGAGACCAGCAAATCTCGCCGGAAACTCAGGTAATTCTCGCGCACTGAATGCCCTCGCGGTACGCATACACGATAATGTTATATGATAGAACACCGTTGATATGTGATGAAACTTCGGTGTGGTTAGCTCTGAATTTTCGGGTAAGGTCTATTAAGTGCGAATATCAATAGATCCGTATTGATCGGGATCGGAAAATGAACTCTCGCATGCGAAACGTATGCGCGATCGTCAACTTTTCGAGTATCGCGCAAGGGGGGTTGCACCTAAGATAGACAGCGTGATTAGAATAGGAGCGAGATACATGCATTTGAACAAATTGTTGGTAGAACAGGGACAACTTGGTGAGCCGTTTACTTGCCATCCCAGAAAATACATTGAAATTAACGATGATTCCGGAACACGATCAGAGTAGCGACCTAGCCGCATTGCTCCAACAATTCGCGTTTCACTCGCTCATGATTTTCCATGTCTTTTTTTTTTACAGTTTTAAATCACGTCATATTCATCCACGGAGCACTTGCACGTGACTCGTTCACACATGCGAGCAGCATCGCGACATATCTAGAATATCATAACATCCTAACACCTTTTCATTATGTTTATTTGCGAAAGTGTATTGTTCATACTCAAAGCATTGATCTATCGAAAAATAATTTTAGCGCAACATTTTTATCGCGATCACTAAACTCCATCCATGTATTGTCAATAATCAGCAGTTCGACATACTTTTCATTACTCGCGAGCATCTTAATGCACATGCACCAACCTTGGCTCTTATCTGTAATTTTCTTCGCCCAATAATAATCGTCCTTTATTACATTAACATTTCTATTCCATCAATGTCTCTTTTCGTACTCATCGTCCTCGTATATTTGTCTCGTAACCTGGATACACTTTCTATCGCGCGAATAAAGACTATTCAGAAACGGACTCTCTGATAACTATTCCATGTTCTTATACCTAATTCTATATATCTAATTCTCGATCGCGTCGGACCGGCGATATTCGCACACCTATGTCTCTCTTTTGCGGAGAACATACTTTTACCGAGAACATACAGTACATCATCTAATAGTTTTCATTGTCTCTACGATCCTCCATCATCATTCGTGCACTATCTTTTTAAAATCTTTCCATTTCATCGAACACTTCAAATACTTCATATCTAATATTCGCAAATTGTTCCGGATCCACTTTTCTAATATACTTGACTACGTTAGCTATGTTCTCAACATTCGCATGATGCCATACTTTTTCCATTATTCTTATTGCGACCGATTCGTTCATCTTCCAGGACACCAACTGTGGAACTGAGCGCTTATAACTCATTATATATTTCATTTGTGACTTCTTTCTCTCTTTGCCTATTGGGTCACACTTTCTTTAAAAATAGATAAGTCAGCATCGCGAGCGGTTCTAGTTTATATTTTTCACAACTCATTGGTATGTTTATATAAACAGCACCAACGCTTCTCTTTAGACAAATATTTCATGGGCAGATAGAATGGACTAAACTGAGTCGAAAAATCTACCATTTTGTAAATTTCCCCAATAGTTATGAGATATTAATCCTTAAAGATAGTCAAATACGCCCGGCCTACTATTGCGAAGTGTAATGCCTATCAATCGCTTGGCGCGCAGGCCTTGGAAGTTGAGGATTGGCTGGCAAGTGCCCCGCGCCGTGCACACCGCCGCAAGCCTCGGACGGCGCGCTTGCCAGGCTATTCCCGCTCCTCACGGCCCGCACGCCAAGCGATCGGTAGGCGTATACACTTCACAGTAGTATATTCGACTATCTTTAAGGATTAATATCTCGTTAACTATTAGGGAAATTTACAAAATGATAGAGAACTTTTCGACTCAATTTAGTTCGTTCTACCCATGAAATATTTGGCGATTATTTCCAGATACTCTGTATATATACTTTCATTTACTTCCCATCCTCGACGTGCTAGTAAAAAAACCGTATTGAAAAAACTATGTCATAAAAAGAAAAAGGACTTTTATTCTATTGATTCATTTCTTTCATCTTTTTTTTGATGTCACGTTATGCGCTCCGACATCATCGCGCACTCTATTTTTCTCTAACATAAACTCTTGTTATGGTGTACAACTTTGCTTCCGCCAATTTTTTTCCGAAATTCGAAGCTTTATTGTAAAAAAACTGTTTATACATTTATGATTCAAAGTATTGTCCATCGCTGGCCACTACTTTCTCCCATCTTTCGGGTAGCGTACGAATCCCGCGTCGAAAAAATTGGTCATCTTTTGAGGCTATCCACGAATCGATCCAATTTTTTACTTCTTCATAAGACCGGAAGTGCTGGTCAGCCAGGCCGTTTGTGCCATTGATCGAAACAAGTGATAGTCAGAGGGAGCAACGTCTGGAGAATACGGCGGGTAGGGTAGGACTTCCCATTTTAACGTTTCCAAGTATGTCTTGATCACTTTCGCAACAAGGGTCGAGCATTGTCATGCTGCAAAATCACTTTATCGTGTCTCTCGTTGTATTGCGGCCGTTTGTCTTTCAATGCTCGGCTCAAACGCATCAATTGCGTTCGATACCGATCGCCTATGATTGTTTCAGTCGGTTTTAACAGTTCATAATACACTATGCCGAGCTGGTCCCACCAAATACAGAGCATGACCTTGGACGTCAAAATCACCATTCTTGAAGCGTTGAAACCATTCACGACACGTTCTTTCACTAATAGCGGCCTCACCATATTTGAGAGCATTCGATGAGCCTCAGCCGCAGTTTTCTTCATATTGAAGCAAAAAATTAAAACCTCCCGCAAAAAAAAACAAGAATTTGGCTCGTAAACTGACATTTTCAATCGAGAATAACTTTATGATGCAGACACAAATCGACTAATGTTTCTATGGGGTTATGTTGACAGATGCCCAAGTTTATTGTATGACGTCTATGATCTATTTATTTCGACCACCACTTACCGCTAAAGCCATCTATAGGAAAACGGCGGAAGCAAAGTTGTACACCTAATATCTATGCATTTTTGCGAGGGAGGTAGACGACGGATGGCAGGCGGCGGGTGACGAAAAAAATAGTGGAATGTCATCATGTTTACATAATCAATCGACTGGGGGTCCTATGTTTATATAGCAATAATGCCTTCCCCGCGTCTTTCCTCCGCGCCCACGAGAACCTCGCGCCCCGCGCCCCCCTTAGAGGACCTGAATTAGAATCACCCAGCTACTTATATTATTTGATAAATCTACTATAATATATTTTTCTTGTCGTACTATATCATAAATATTTGAGGTTTTTCCTGCATAAGGGCATTTTATCTCTAATAACTTCACAAGTTTGTTGTCTTCAAAAATAACCATCAGGCGAGTAGTCGATTCAAGGATTTTCGATATAGATTATCAATCCATATTTGATTACAGTAGACTTTGTCATTTCTCTATATTTTTGTTGAGTGATTCATTTTTTAGCCCATCTCACATATTTGTTTGTAAATTCTTTAGAATAGAAAAACTTTAATGATTTTTGCTTCCAATTTGGATTTTTATTTTTTTAATAAATTAGCAATTGATAGTATTGATAGTATCTTGATCCTATGATTCTGAATTGACGTTCTTTTTTCCAAACAAAACAAAGGAACGTTTAGTTTCTATGCATAATTGAACTATATCCTTTGAAAAGTTATTTACTCGATTCAATACTCTTTCGGTAGTATCTAAAGACATTAGATAATTCTAACATTTGTGCTAATAGTAAATTGTTCACAGTAGCATTTATTTCAGGTAAGATATCTGGCAAAGAAATATTTGTTTGCATCAAGATCTTTTCTTTGGGACTGTTTTTAATAATTAAGTTCACACTTAATTTAACGTATAAAAAAACTAATTTAACGTATAAAAATTAAAATGCAAAATTTATTGGTAAAATACAGTACAAAATTTAAAAAAAAAAAACACATTTTATAAGGTTGTCAACTATAAGAAATAAGATACAAATTTTCCTATTAAGTGTATAGAATTATAAATTGAAAATACTACTACAAAAATATAAGAGATCGACGCACAATCACATCTGAGATAATTAAAATTAAAAAATTAAGAATATATAATTGAAGAATATATAATATTCATAACATTTAACTTTGACATGTTGTACATTTATAGTAATTTAGACGATCCGATCTTATTTCTTATTTTTTAAAAAAGATTTAATTATTTACAATCAATTATTAGTTATATCATCTCAAAAAAATATCTTATAAATGTATCACATATGACGATGGAATGTTGAATAATTTCGATTTAATAAATGAGCTTTTCTCACTTGCTTTTGATTTTTCAATGTTAAAACATTTATGTTCTATAGAGCTGCTTATAAGTGTCCAATGCCGTCGTATGGGGAAAATTCCACACGCATTTTTTATCAGTAGATATTTGTATCTAATTTTTCTCTCCTGAAGTAAAAAAAATGCTTCGTTTATAAACATAAATGCCAAATTATATTTAAAAAATGATAAATGCAAGAAAACAACATTAAAATTTGATTATACATTTGATTATTTAAGCTTAATAAATTATATACATAATATTATATACATAATATATTGTATATTGTATATATTTAATATACATATCTAATTGTAATATACATATATGTATATTGCTTACCGATTGCAAAACAATAACATAGCAACTATGTCCTTAAACCAGCTTTACATGTACATTCGGCTGCATTTATCATTTCGTTCGCATTTATATTGATTTTTACTTTGGGGTGGATCTCTCATGTTAGAGATTTCTCTAAGTGTTGTCTTCGACAATTTGAATCAGAAACCAAGCAAACTATAGACGTCTTCAGTTTGTTCCGCCATGCCAATATAAATGATCACAGTTCAACGAATTTTCATCTTCAATAAAGTTACGCGTCGAAGACGAACATTCCGCGAAGTCACAAATATTTTTTATGCTTAAATGCATCTTCAAAATATTTTATACTTGCAAACTACACTCGTGACTTATCAGACATTATGATTTACGATCTCAATATAAATAATTACACAAATTATACAAATTAGACATTTAGGCTGTGGTCTCGCTACAAAAGCTTCGCTTAAAGCATTTGGACCAATTAAAGAAGAAAGAATTTTGCAAACTGACCAATTGAAAAACGCGTTGACCGTATCCTTAGTCTAAATATTTCAGAAATTGTAAGAAACCACCTAGTAGTTACTCAGAATTATAACCTTGACAACAGAATTATAACCTTGACATATCAAGGTCAAAATCATCAGCGCGATGTTTCTTAATATGCATAATTAAAAAAAAAATGTTATAAAATATTATTTCGTATATTGTTTGACATATCTTCTTTCTTTTTTATATAATTATTCTTTACAAATCTTTAAATAAGCAATTTCATCAAAAATCTACAATAAAAAGCGGTTACATTAATTAAAATCTTTTATTTTTTTAGCAGTACCGTCATAATAAACTATTTAGACTGTGTTCCACTTGAAGCTCGTAACGCTCTTGAAATTATTTTATTCTTGTTGTTTATTAAGTGTTAAACAAAGACAAATAATGTTCGCGAGCATTGTGAGCGTCAAGTGAAATGTATCTTTAATGTGTTTATTTCATTTAATATTTATTTGATTTTTACTTTCCCTTATTAAAAAAAATGTAATTACATTCATATTTATGATGCTTTCAAATCAAAGTCACCAGCACGGCTAATAAATCAGAAATAAATCAATATATAAAATAAATCAATATATAAATGATATTAATAATAATGATTTAAATTGGATTATAAAAATGATCTAGATGATTGTTTACGTAAAAAAAATTAGATAACTATTGCGAGTTAAACATTACGAACAAACAAATTATTTCTATTCCTTTTACAAAGTTTATTCAATAGAATATGCGGTCAATTTCTTATTATTTAAATTATTTAAAAAAATACATACTTCTTTAATTTTGAAAAAGTGAGAAGGATTCAAATATTATATTTAAAGTGTAGCTAATCTATTTTGTATTGCTTTTTACGATTCTATAAATAAACATAACAAAATTCTATTTAAAATAACAAAATTCTATTTTATATTCTGTTCAAAATAATTGTACGTGAAAACTCATATGTACAAAAATGTTACTTTTATTCGATTTTACTCATACTATCCTATACCTCTACGCATCATTTATCTTCTATATTGCATGCAGAAGTTATATGAATAAATGATGTCTCTGAATCATCCGATACATCCATCTGTGCGTGTAATTGTATAAAAGTACATGGCATACGTATGTTTATCAGCCCGCGTCATGTGTACGCTCGCTCAAAGTCCGTCCAGCTGTGACAGTCCCACCAGCCGTATTCAACGAGACACGAGCATAGCTCACGTCAGATCGGCCACTGACACACGAACGAATCGACGATCCAGTAACTAGTAAGCGTGCTTTTTAAATGAAAAATCTCGTCTGCTGCGTGCGACGCTTTTCCCAGCACGTTCACTTTGTTCTTGTTCGTTTAAATACCCGTTGATAATCTGAACATTGCGATTCGATTCATTGCCTCCTGGAGCATTTGACATCCGTTCAAATTCTTTTAATTCTTTTTAAATTCTAATAATTAATCTGTAATATGGTTTCGCAATACATATGTGTAATCGTTCACGAACCAACCCCCTTCTTTAATGAATGAGAAAGAAAATCGTAAAAATATGATCTTAACAAACTAGTCTGGTGAAGTATTTGGAGTAAATGACAAACACTCAAAATACGCGTACCCACGCGAAGACATCTCAGTGGCACGCCTAAAGAAGTACACATTGTGAAGAAAAATTGAAAAATTAAAGAAAAAAAATGGAAAAGAGAAAAATGATATATTAAAGATCTTCATTAAGGAGATCTTGTCTATATTATCGATTAATCGTAATTGTTATGTAACAATTACTTTTTTCTCTTTTACAGATTCGAAAATCCTTTTCCAGAATTAAAGTATACGCATTAAAAATGAAGCTTGAATTCCGATGATGTCACCAAAAATCACTGTTTTTCCAACGTATCAACATGTCTTTATATACCTTTTTAAAAAGAGGCGCTATATAAATGCTTCTCGAATAAAACCTAAGTATCCAACTTAAATAATAGTAGTTTTTAATTATTCTTCAAGAATATTCTTATTGAAAGTCTTCTTATTTCAAGTAATGATATAATATGCACTTACACTTTGAATGAATAATTTTAATTCTGTTAAAATAGCTCCTCGAAAAAACTAATGTACTAAATGAAAAATTAAAACACAGATGCTATAGTTTTAATTAATCAAGGCAAATTCTATCAAATTAAAAAATAAAACCCAAGTGGTACTATCTTTATTATTTACTTAACTCTAATGTATCATTTGTATAAAAGATTTGATATCAATAACTGGCGCTAAAAACTTAAATCCCATATCAAATTGAATAAAAAATACAATCCATAATTGCATTTACCTTGTCCATTCAAGTGTATCACAAAAATTTAAAGAAGCATTAAAGAAACATTTGGCGTTGCTAGATCGAATAATAAAAATTATAAAAACAATTTAAAAGTTATATTAATAGTTAAAAAAATAAATAAAAAGATAATTACAATTTTAATGTAATAATGAATTTAATCTGAATGATTATTTTACACTGAATAAAAATAAAGTTTACTGTTTATTTTTTTTTCTTTTTTATAACACAAGTCCTATAAATCTAAATTTATTTATCTTAGATTTAAACCTAATAGTTTGCATAATTTTCGTGACTTATACGATTGTTTAACCCAATTGAAAATATATCTAAACTAGATACTTTTACTCTCATGGAAATATTTTTCTTATTTTTCTTATTTTATATTTATGTTTTTAATACTATATTATACCATGATCTAGCAGTGCCAAGTGTTTACTTTTTTAATTTTTTGTAGTAACATTTGAAAGGTAACGTAATTACGGATTATATTCTTTAGGTATTTAATAAGATTTAACTTGGCACCAGTTGTTGATATCAAATCTTTTTTGTGAATGATATATAAAATTTTGAGGAATTTAACTTGGCGCCAATTTTGTTGATATCAAATCTTTTATACAAATGATACATTAGAGTTAAGTAAATAACAAAAGATAGTACCACGTTGTACTTTTTAATTCAATAGAATTTAACTCGATTAGTTAAAATGTAGG
Source organism: Atta colombica (assembly GCF_001594045.1). Classification (NCBI taxonomy): domain Eukaryota; kingdom Metazoa; phylum Arthropoda; class Insecta; order Hymenoptera; family Formicidae; genus Atta; species Atta colombica. The sequence continues at coordinate 378,608 of NW_017259536.1, read as the reverse complement.
TTTTTTAAAATCCAGATTTTAATTTTTTATTTAATACAATTTTTTTCGAGGAGTAATCATTTTTGACAGAGAGTTAAAGTTGCTATTACTTGGAATAAAAAGATCTTCAATAAGAATATCCTTGAAGAAAAAATAAAACTATTATTAATTGGGTTGGATACTTAGATTTTATTCGAAAAGCACTTTTTCCTAGCACCTTTTTTCATCTTTTTTTTTATTTACCAAAAAAGGTAATTTTGTATTGATGTCATGCATTTTGTAGTGATGAACGTCTTCCTATAAACAGTTTGTCTTATAATTGACTTCAAAAAAATAGATTTTCATTTATTGAAACAAAAAATTTGGAGAGGGCTGAAATCCCTATTGACCCTTTTTTCTTTGTAAAATAATGTTTATATAATAAGTTTTAAAGGAGAATTAAAGATATAATTACTTGAGTCGGTAAAAACGTCAAAACAACGGTCATATTTTCTGAAGAATAATAATTAACAAATACCAATGTATAATTATACTCTATATACATTATAATTGTACTCTATATACATATATTAAATTTTATATATATCTTTCTATCTTATATATATATTCTTTTTATTAGATTTTCAATATTACTTGTTATATTCGTTATTTTATATAAAACAAGATTAATTTTTAAACAAAAAGAGATCAACAATAAATAAGTCGCATTTTTATTATTATTTTTTAGCTTAATTAATAAATACGGTGTAAAATTTCGTTTTTGCTTGTTCTTCTTTGTAACGTATTAATTTATAAACAAATAGAGATCGATAATCGAATAAATCACTTTTTTATTATATTTGCTAGCTAACAAGAGAAGTTCCACAACTGTCCGAAATCGATTTTCTATGAAATATGTTGTAAAAATCAATCACGAAAATTTAAGAGACACGTATCTTTTTACGTGTGCTAATATATTTAAGGGATAAAATACTTCTCTAAAAAAAAACGGTATTTTTCTTTCGAGGCGAATATTGTCGGAAGTATAAAACATAGAAAAACATTTTTTAAACAAAAAAGTACGATTTCAAGAGTACTTTAAAGATATAAAAAAAAATTTCTTATTTTTTTGTTTAACAAAATACCCATAATTTAAAAAAATTTTTAATTTTATTTTTTATTAAATTGAAGATTATTTTTTTACGAATTCAACCATGTGTAATAAAGTTACATTACGACATATCATTTTTGAGAATTTATTATTAACGCTTTCGTATATATGCTATCCATGCGTAATTGTTGTCGGAACAATAACATAAATTAATGAATAAAAAAATTGACATGATATTTGTAACATTACAAATTATAAATAATTAAGAGTTATAATAATTTGTATTATTTCTCCTTAAAATGTAAAATTTTTTTATTCATCTTTATACATTACTTCCTTATAATATCTTAAGATTATTCTTTTAAAATTATTTTCAGTTTTACGCTTTAATATCTTATTTAGTTGTCGTTTACGTAATAATTTCTAAACATACTTAATAATGAAATAATTTATAAATGTTTATACACAATAAATTTATATATATTTTGTACTCGTTTACTCATTATACTCATTACAATAATGACATTTGATGAAAAAATGTTTTAAATCCGATTTCTTACATCAACATTTTACTACAACTATATTACTGCAACCTTCGATATCACATGTTGTTGAAATTTTGTCAAAATTCTACTGGATTTTCAAATTCTTGTGATCTTTTTACCGGGTATGTAAATATGAAACCGGAATTTTTTTATAGAAAATACACGTTTATTGTATGAAAATGATAAAAAATATTTTATTCAAAGTATTGCTCATTGGTAGCTATACATTTTTTTCATCTGTTTGATAACTTGTGGATGCCACGCCAAAAAAATTGTTGCTCTTTTGAGCCAAACCAGTCATCTAGCCATTTTCGTACATCTTTGTAAGAAGTGAAGCGCTGCTGAGCAAGTGCGTGTCCCATCGATGCAAATAAGTGGTAATCGGACGGAGCCAAATCTGGTGAATAAGCCGCATGCGAAAGTATTTCCCAAATGCCTCAATCATTTCCTTGACCAATTTTGCTGTGTGTGATGGTGCATTATCATGAAGCAAAATCACTTTGTATTGCCTTTTTTGATTTTCTAGTCGTTTTTTACACAAAGCTTGATTCAAATTGATCATTTGTTGTCGGTAGTGTTCAGTATTAACGGTTTTGCCAGGTTTTAGCAGCTCATAATAAATCACTCCTTTCACAGAGCATTGTCTTCCGTCCATAGCGATTTGGCCTTGCAGTCGATGTCGATGGTTCGCCTGGAGTTACCCATGATCTTTTACGCTTAGGATTCTCAAAATATATCCACTTTTCATCGCCAGTTACAATTTGATGGAGAAATGACTTTCTTTTGTACCTGGCGAGCAGCATTTCGCAAGTGGTTTTTCAGTTTTCCTGCTGTCTTTCATTCAGTTCCAGTGGAACCCATTTTCCCATCTTTCCCATGGATTTCAAACATATGGAGATGGCTTCTCGTGTCACATTCAATTGATCCGCGAGTTGTTGTTGAGTTTGAGCGTCATCCTCATCCAACAATTTGCAATTCGCTGTCTTAAAACTTTTTCGGTGGTTTTTCACGTTCTTCGTTTCTCACATCAAAATTGCCACTTTTGAATTTTTTAAACCATTCAAAGCACTATGATTTACCAAGAGCATGCTCGCTATAAGCTTCGACAAGCATTCAATGCGAGTCTGCAGCAGTGTTCTTCAAATGGTAACAGAAAATCAATGCTGTCCGCAAATCGTATTTTCCAAGCACAAAATTCGACATGTTCAACGCTATTACAAACTGTACCGTATGAAATTTGTATTGTTGTGAGTTGAAAATCTTTGTCAGATGTCAGAACAAGGAAATGGCGTCAATGGCGCCGTCTGACGGCAACTATTAGGTGTACAACTTTGCTTCCGCCGTTTTCCTATAGATGGCTTTAGCGGTAAGTGGTGGTCGAAATAAATAGATCATATACGTCATGCAATAAACTTGGGCTCTGTCAACATAAAGCCCCATAACATAAAACCCCATAGAAACATTAGTCGATTTGTGTCTGCATCATAAAGTTATTCTCGACAATGTCAGTTTACGAGCCAAATTCTTGTCATTTGCGGGAGGTTTTAATTTTTTGCTTCAATATGAAGAAATCTGCGGCTGAGGCTCATCGAATGCTCTCAAATACTTATGGTGAGGCCGCTATTAGTGAAAGAACGTGTCGTGAGTGGTTTCAACGCTTCAAGAACGGTGATTTTGACGTCCAAGGTCATGCTCTGCATTTGGTGGGACCAGCTCGGCGTAGTGTATTATGAACTGTTAAAACCGACTGAAACAATCACAGGCGATCGGTATCGAACGCAATTGATGCGTTTGAGCCGAGCATTGAAAGACAAACGGCCGCAATACAACAAGAGACACGATAAAGTGATTTTGCAGCATGACAATGCTCGATCCTATGTTGCGAAAGTGATCAAGACATACTTGGAAACGTTAAAATGGGAAGTCTTACTCCATCCGCCGTATTCTCCAGACGTTGCTCCCTCTGACTATTACTTGTTTCGATCAATGGCACATGGCTGATCAGCACTTCCGGTCTTATGAAGAAGTAAAAAATTGGATCGATTCGTGGATAGCCTCAAAAGATGACCAGTTTTTTCGACGCGGGATTCGTACGCTACCCGAAAGATGGGAGAAAGTAGTGGCTAGCGATGGACAATACTTTGAATCATAAATGTATAAACAGTTTTTTTACAATAAAGCTTCGAATTTCGGAAAAAAATGGCGGAAGCAAAGTTGTACACCTAATAAATATCAACTATATCAATTTCCTTATTTCATTGATTTATATATTGTTATTCCGACGACAATTACTTGCGCATATGAGCATGAATAGAAGATGGATAGAGAGAAACAAGTGATAGAGAGAGCAACGTCTGGAGAATATGGCGGGTGGAGTGAGGACTTCCCATTTCAACGTTTCCAAATATGTCTTGACCACTTTCGCAACATGGGGTCGAGCATTGTCATGCTGCAAAATCACTTTATCATGTATCTCGTTGTATTGCGGCCGTTTGTCTTTCAATGCTCGGCTCAAAGCCATGCATCAATTGCGTTCGATACCGATCGCCTGTGATTGTTTCAATCAGTTTTAACAGTTCATAATACACTACGCCGAGCTGGTCCCACCAAATACAGAGCATGACCTTGGACGTCAAAATCACCGTTCTTGAAGCGTTGAAACCACTCACGACACGTTCTTTCACTAATAGCGGCCACCATAAGTATTTGAGAGCATTCGATGCTCTCAACCTCAGCCGCAGATTTCTTCATATTGAAGGAAAAAATTAAAACCTCCCGCAAATGACGAGAATTTGGCTCGTAAACTGACATTTTCAATCGAGAATAACTTTATGATGCAGACACAAATCGACTAATGTTTCTATGGGGTTATGTTGACAGATGCCCAAGTTTATTGTATGACGTCTATGATCTATTTATTTCGATCACTTATTGCTAAAGCCATCTATAGGAAAACGGCGGAAGCAAAGTTGTACACCTAATAATTTTGTTAAATAATAAGTTATAAACAAATTAAGATCGAATAGATTGTGCTTTATCATTATCATTTCCTAACTTAGTTAATAAATATTAGTTTATAATTTCGTTTTCTTCCGATTTTCTTTTGTCAAATCTTAATTATAAACAAATAGAAATAAATCGCTTTTTCATTATTATTTCCCAGCTTAGTTAACAAATATCAGTGTATAATTTTGTTTTCATCTGATTTCCTTTTGTTAAATATTTAATTTATAAAGAAATAGATTAATTATTTAATATAGGAGACTATCTTCTAATGACCTTAACCTTGATGTATATTATCAAGGTTATTACTCCGAGAACCTTGAGCAAATTTTAGCGATCACTCGTTGTTCCTTAAAAAGTTATTAACAAAAAAAGTTCATCAATAATACCTAACTTTTGGTTGATACGACGCGACTCCGATAAAAAAAGTTTCTTGCTTTAACAGTGCAAAACATTTTCTTATATAATTTCTTATATAATTTTTCTTATATAATTTTGCCTCCTCGATTTCGACAATAATTCATTTTCCGCCAATTTAATTTTGGTTGTTTGTTAACTAGTTATTCATGAGCTAAACAGCCAGATGTTATAATTGAATATTTATTAAAGGAGGAAATTTTTATAAATATACAAGTTTTCTATTTCAAAGATACAAATATTTTACTTCCAAAACACGAGTTTCTTGCTTTACAAACAGTTGACATTATCCTCCATTTATAGTTTATCAAGTTATTAAATTACATGAATTCTCTTAAAAGTTAGTTCTCTAAATTACATGACCTCTCTTAAAAGTTAGCCCTGTCAATTGCTCTGTATGATGATATTTGGTTCTTTTTCTAGGAATGTCTGCTTTATAAACAAATTCTTTGCTTTAAAATCATATTTTTTAATGAACTTTTTTTGTTAACAACTTTTTAATGAACAATAAGCGAAGGCTAAAATTTGTTCAAGGTCACTCGAGGGCATGACTTTGATAACATATGTCAGATCAAGGTCATTAGAGAGTAGTCCCTTATCCTAAATAATTACTACAAATAGAGATCAATATTGAATAAATTGTGTGCTTTGTCATTTCCTAGCTTATTTAATCCTTATGCTATTTTACTTCTTTCCGACTTACCAATATATCCACCAATATATCCAATGGCTGAAAGTGAATCTGAAATGAGAAAAGCATTTAATGGAGAAGCATTTTTTTAAACCATTTTTATTCGAATACTGCATAGCATTCTTACGATGAGCATTCACTTCACACAATCCCAGATTATCCAAGACTCTTGATGTATTCTTTCGAAAAACATCTACCCATGTTTTCCGACATTAATTATCTTTGAGAAATCTGACTAACATATATCCATCACTGGACTTATTGAAACATCTCGCTGCACAACATGTATGTAGCATCTCCAAAATATATAAAAATCCAAATCTACAAGAGAATTATATTATTAATGAAACGGTCCCACTTCCGTACTATTTATTTTTAACTATGGCGTTTATTAATTCAAAACTTATTCATGATAATATATAAATATATTGCTTTTTCTCACAATTTTATATAGATGTGATACATTAATTTATCAAAAATAATCAGAACAACAGACAACACAAGCTGCTTCAACATACATAAGGTATTCTGTCAAATTATGGTACATGTTCATGGAGCAGAAGCACAGATGTGCGATCCAGATCCCAGCCAATCAAAATCATCCATAGTCACGTGATGAATCTCTTTTTTAGTGTCTTTAGGCTTTAGTCTAATTCTAAAAACTCGACATTATTTGTTCGTATAAACTACGTGTTTGTGGTTCATTATTTCATAAGTACAGGTTGCATAACTTTCGTATCAAGTAAATATTGTCACGACTTGATAGCTTGAGACGTTATGTTATCAAGGGAACAATTAAATCTCTTCAATTTAAATAAGCCTCTAGTATGTTGTTTTATGGAAAAAAAACATGTATTTTTTTGTACATGCTGAAAAATTATGAGAGATAGAGAAAAATATTTTAGATAAAAGTTGAATGGTTGCAAGAGTACTCATAACTATAAAAACAAAAATTTATTTATTTATTTGTTTATTCCCTTTCTCCACCCCTAATTAAAAATAATTTTTTATAATGAACAATAAGCGAAGGCTAAAATTTGTTCAAGGTCACTCGAGGGCATGATTTTGACAATATATATCAATAATTTTTTATAATGACAACAGTTTACTGAAAAACATTTTACTGAAAAAAATGATTTATATAAAAGTCATGTTTCGCAAACGAATTTTTGAAACATGAACGCTTTATATATGTAGGATAACTCTGGCAAATACACCGCGCTGGGATTTACGTCGCAGAAGTCAGAAAAAATAGAAGGAGTGGGGGTAATTTTCCCGCAATAACTCTCTGTTACATGTTTTTATTATAGTACACTATATTAGTGTTACGATTTCAGTTTCTTACTGTTTTAACTTCTTACTGTATTAATGAAATTATTGTGAATTGAATCGATTTGTCATTGTGTTAACCATAAATCATAATCTACATAAAATGATTACTGTTGAACGTGTAAAAGACTTAGTGGTTATTTTGATACATGTGTGTAGCGGAATAATAAAGCATGTTGTATAACAAAATATAAGTATTTTGCTCTTCTATTCTTTGTTTACTTTGTTGTCTTGTATATCCCATCAGTTTGAGATATACGGCATTTTTAGCGGAATTTATGCTCAAAACATACAAAATGCGCAGATTGAATTCAGTGCACTAAATGCAATAAACACATGAAATATGTATTTCATGTCATAATACTTGTAATACATGTGGGAAGATTATAATTATTTATTATACATATTTATACTTATTCTTTAATAAAATTTTACAAACGCATTTTATAAGTTATTATCATTTTACATCTTAGTTATATGTATTATTTGTAAATTTTTCATGAGCCGTACATACTCTCTCTCTTCCTATGAGTAACCATATATCCAATCCCTATGGGATATACGGCAAAAATGCAAGGGTTTAAAAAAGTTCATTTTTTAATACGAAATATAAATATTTCAGATTTCTAATTTTTTTTTTCATAATAGCAGACAGTACAAAGTTTTTACTAATTTAGTTCGTTTACTTTAAACATAGTAAATAATACTTAATAAATAAATAAAAAGTTTTTGATGGGTGCGGCGTATATATCGGAGTTATCCTATACGTACTCCATGCATATCCGTCTCATATTGGCGTTGACTGCAGGAGATAATGTTGAATGAAGTCCCGTATGCATCAATATCGCACTAGTTAATAAGAGCTTTTTATAATAATAATGTTATATTATGTTATAATAATAATAATAATAATAATGATAATAATAACAGTAATAGTGATTTTGTTAAACTTCCAAAACTGATCAAATATTTTTAATAATATGCATCTTATTAATCTAGGCGAAAAATAGATATGCTGACGCATAGTTTGCGTATGTTATTAATATAAATATAAGTGTAAAAGGCGCAGATCGTTAACAAATTCGCAGTTTCGTATTTGATTTCAATTAATAATAAATACTACCAGTTATGAGTAATATGAAGTATTCTATTAAGTGTTTACTGTTAAAGTTTTTATTGCTTTTTATATGTTTTTTACTTAAAACATTTTTTTTAATTAAAATAATCGTATACGTTTTATTTACTTTTTTCATTTAATTAGGATTTGATGAAACAGTATAATTTGATAATATTTTTGAAATACTTTTTTGATGATACTTTTAAATAAGTCGTTTTAAATAAGTCGTTTATATATTGTGCAAGATTGTTTTTTTTCTTGTGCGTGCGTGCGTGCGTGCGTGCCATGTGTGCGTGTGTGCGTGCGTGTGTGCGTGTGTGTGCGTGTGTGTGCGTGTGTGTGCGTGTGTGTGTGTGTGTGTGTGTGTGTGTGTTTTCTTCAAAAAAATGAATTTTTTTGAAGAATAATCAATAAGAAGATATCAAAGGATCCCATACTAATCCTATATGAAATTGGGTGAAATCCTATATGAAATCAAATGGTTTTCTCATATGTTATAATTTATGACTTACAAAATATAAATTTTGGCACAAAGAAATTGAAGAATTTTTGTGTTCAATTCACTTACAATCTCTGATATCTCATAAAATACTCAATAATTTCTAAACGGCTAACCTATAATGGATAGAATTATATTATTTTGAAAAGGTTTCAACAAGAACTATAAGAAAATGAAAGAAAAAATGGGGGATCTCACTTAATCCGAGTTGATTTTGCGATTATCTTACCTTGGCGCCATCCAAAGTCAAACTAATAAAGCTAGCAGCTAAGCCTTTTTAATTCTAGAACTTTTATTTAAAACATTTTTTTATAAGTTTATAGTTTTGCCGATGATATTTTGCCGTCTCAGAACATTTTATGTTCCTTATGATTATATATGATGCCACATATAATAATTATATCCCATATAATTCATTATTATGATGACAACTGTACTTTCATTTGTACAATAATTAACAGTAATTAACTTAAGTTTAACTTTACGTGCGCTAGAAATGCGTGCGACTAACGTTGGTAATATTGTGGCGCAAGTGTCGCCTTCCTTCAGTATACCGTTTCGAGCATACTATTCGTCTATCAGGCTATCACAATCTATCGTGCTTCAATATATCCGTACATGTCCTATTTTAAAACATTCACATGAAAGTTTTTAGTGCTTTAAGTTTTTAATACTTTTGTGATAACGAGTTTTTTTTTGGTTTCTGCTCGCTTAAATCTCCAAGTTATGGACCCAAATCATGAATAGCGAATGATATTCACGAACAGAAGAGCGCTTTCAATAAACTAACACTCACTACAAAATTCCACGAATATCGTATGGCGATTCCATAGCTCAACACATCGCTAAGGTAGAAAATATATCAACCGAAGGAAAGTATACATCGGCGAAAGCGACGTCTGATAATGACGTCATGATAATGGTCAAAATATTTAGTAATTGCTAATTAAATACAGTGCTTTCATCTCTGCCTGGGACAGCGTCACGCCGATGGAATAAACTCTGTCTCGCTTACGAGAAAGACTACTTCGAGAAGAGGCAAAGACATCGATTGACGAGATGATCACAGCCCTTGCTGCGACGAACATCTCCACAGACAATAAGTAATCTCACCGTCAACCATACACTAACGATGGATCAACGTAAAAAAAAATTAATTTGCCATATTTTAACTTTTGCCATAAAATCGATCATCTCGCAAAATATTACGCGAAAAAGAAAATGTTAAAAACGAATAATAGCGAAAAACGCGATCTTAAATCCGAAAATAGTACAAATTTCATCGCATTTAGTTCAAGAAGAAGCGAAAAAAAAGCGATAAAATCCTCGCGCATGCGAGACGTAGAAGTTGCGCGATCCAATTCCGAAAAGAACGTCTGGCTTCTCGACAGTGGCGCGTTGCGACACATTTATTGCCAGAGGGGCTGGTTCACGGAATTAACGCGATGCAATGATGAGCAACGTTTTACCTCGGTGATACATACGAGCTTTAAAGGTTGCGGAGAAATTCCCATCTTTAGGTTAATCAACGGTAAGTGGCTCGATGAAACAATCAATGATGACGACCCTTCTTTAAAGAAAAATTTTTTTTTCAGCCGGTGCTTATACATCAAACGATTTTTCGATTGTTTTGAACGGCGACCGAGCGGACATATTCTCGAGTGACAAGCAAATCGTTGTTGAGGTTTTAAACAACACAATAACTTATAATAAATATGTTTACTAATCGTGCCAAAGTCAAAGACAACAATCAATTATGCCTCAACGGCTTTTTTAAAGACATGACACGAACGATTCGATTACATAAATTGTAATTCTCTTGCAAAAATGATTACAAATGGTCACTGGAATAAATCTACCAAATAAAGAAAAATTTTTTTGTGAAAATTATCCCTCGGGCAAACAAGATTATCACTTGCATCAACGGCGGCGGAAAGTGATGCCGTTCTGGGCGAAATCATTTATACAAATTTATGTGGCTCCATGCAAATGCCGTATGGCGGCGGTGGAGCAAAATTCTTTCTTTTATTCAAAGAGAAATGTTCAAGTTTCAAAACAGTTTATTTTTTGAGACACAAAAATGACGTTTTTGATCGGTTAAAAGAATTTCTCGATTTGATCAAGAATCATTTAAAAAATAAACATAAAAGTTCTGAAAGCTGACAATGGCACGGAATTAATTAACCAAAACATTCACAATCTATTGAAACAACGAGGCATAAAGTTACTCACATCTGTACTGTATTCGCCGGAACAGAATGGGCCCGCAGAACGAGAAATGTGTATAATCATAGAAAGCGCGCTTTCACACTTTGCTTTTAGCACGCAATTTGTCAAAGAATCTTTGGGGTGAGGCCGTTAACACCTCAGTTTATATATTGAATAGAACGGCACCCGCATATACGAACGGAAAAACTCCAATAGAAATTTACACAAAAATGAAACTTATTGCAACTTAATTTATTGCACATCCGAATTTTTGGTTGCGTCGCCTACATGTACGTGCCCGATGTGTTGCGTAAAAAATGGGATTCTAAATCTAAAAAAAAACTCCTTGTTGAGTTCGAAAAAGATTCGAATTGTGGATTATTAGACCCGCGTACAAATTGCATTACTATCTCCAGGAACGTAATTTTTGATGAAAACGCGTCTAAACGAAAGAGAAAGAAGTTTGACTTTCTATCAATGGTGATAATGAGAACTTAGAAAATGGACGAATTTACGAGCCCGATATGAATAGCTCAACTAATTTTGTTTCGAATTCGGACGACTTCGTCGATGCAATCAGCCTGTCATCAAACGAAACTACCGACGAGTAAATCTTTCAACCTACTATCGAACAACGTGATGAACGTCTGGAGCGATATCACTTGCGTGCCCGCGAAACGTTGCAAGTACCTAATCATTATGCGACTTATATCGTGCAACTACTTACAAAGAAGTCATAAGTGACGAAAACTCGATCTTCTGGATAGAAACTATAGAAAAAGAGATCACGAAGAGAATCACACATGGGAAATAGTTCCACCCTCCAAAGACCGATAGGTTATAAATGGGTCTTTAAAATAAAAGATTTGCCCGCATGGGGATGCAACGCGTTATAGAGCACGCTTGTGTACTCAAAGTTTTACACAACAAGAAAGCATAAATTACGGCGAAATATTTTCTCTCGTCATCTATATGACTCTTACTAGCAATTTCAGTAAAAGAAAACAATTTGATAAGCTTCAATTTGATTGTAAATACCGCCTATCTAAATAGCAATTTGAAAGAGAATCACTATGTGAATTCTAGAAAGCTTGAGTATAGAAAACAAGAATCAGGAAACTGAACAAAGCTATTTACGGTCTAAAACAGATGGTCCAAATGCTGTTGGAATAAAAGATTCAATTCTTTCATCAAAAGCATTAGATTTTCACAATGCTCCTCAGATAGGTGCGTATACGTAGCGCACTATAAAGGAGAGAGGATATATCTAGCATTCTACATAGACGATACTTGCGCGACTGGTTTTGCAAATATTAACTAAAATTAAGTCTTTACTTGAGAAGGAATTCAAAATTACTGTTAGTAAATTGAAACGCTTCGTAGGAATGGAGAACATGTCAACAACGGAATCTTCTCTCTCAAACGAACATTGATAAAATACTAATACATAAATTTAATATGTCCAAATCCTGTCAGTATTCTGGCGGATCCGCACACATGTTTAATTAAAGCATTCCTACAGACGTATCATACCGAGAAGCAGTTGGATTCTTGTCAATGACCTGACATCGCATTTGCAGTCAGCGTCGTTAGTCGATACCTTGATAACCACGATGATTCACATTGCCGTGAAACGTATTTTTCGATATATCAAAAGCACAAAATTTCAGCATTTTCTTGTCAAGCAAATAGTGACTCACGATAGTGAGTTATTCCAACGCCGATTACGCGGGCGATCGTAACACGCTCAACTTCGAGTTATGTCTTCATGTTGAGCGAAAGATGCGTCAATTGGTTGTCTAAATGACAAACATTGAGTCTAACCACGGAGGCAGAATTCATCGCAGCCAACGAGGCAACTAAAGAGGCTATTTGGCTTCGAAAATTATTGTACGATCTCCGCGGTCCATGCGTAGAATCAACCTTATACCATATAATATGTATACAATCAAAGCGCGATTAAATTAGAAATCGTGAGTTTCATCGCAGATTGAAACATATCGATGTATTAAGTGGAAAAAAGTTCGTGGCGTTTTTCCCGTTAGATGTAACGGGAAAAACGCCACGAACTTTTTCCCACACCTAATATGATAACAATTTATATGAAAAACATGACAGTGAGATTGATACCATATATGTAAAAGCTTGCGACCAACTTGCCAATGTGCTCACTAAATCATTGTGTTCGAAAAAATTGAACTTACTTCGATCCAAATTTGTAACTAGCGTCACGAAAATATTCAAGTAGTGGGGCTGTTACGATGACAACTGTACTTCCGCGCTTTTCGTTTATACAACAATCTAGTAATCACTTAAGTTTAACTCTAGCGCTAGAAATGCATCTACGCATGCGTGCGACTAACGTTGATAATATTGTGTCGCTTTCCTTTACCGAGCATACCTTACGGTATACGGTATATATATACGATTCTATCAGATTATCATACTACGATCTTCAATATATCCGCACACATATCCTGTACCATTTTAAGACATTTATATTAAAGTTTTTAGTGCTTAATATTTTTGAGTTAACGAGTCTTTTTTTAGTTCCTGCTCACTTAAGTCTTCAACACTCATACAGCACAGAACGTTGAAAGAAAGTTGCTGAGATATTGCATTGTTGAATGTTGAAGTATCAATGTTTTATCAATATTGTATCTATATTGATTTTTCAACATTGATTGTTAATATTGTTGCAACATTGAAATAACATTGAATAAATTATATATCAACATCTATTTTATTTTGTAAAAAAATGAATGAAAATAGAATGTCATGTAAACAGAAAATTTAAATCATTCAAATTGATCTTTTGATCAATTTGAAACTTATTTCTAAACGATATCTATATGTTTACGTAAGAATTGACTGCGCGTGCAGAGTACTCGTGTATGTAATATTGTTTGTCCGATGTGCAACGTCGACTCGTGGTCTTTGTATAGTTATATGTTACAATTATACATCCATTAACACTCAGTATTCATAAATAATCGAAGTAGCAGTTCCCATACGATCGCAGAAGCATGTGGAGGTACAAATGAGTGATCATGTGTGAAGTTAACCCCTCTTTTTTTGAAAATTAAAATTTTGACAATTGTTCCAGATTGTTCTGAGTTTATTCTATATCAGGATTCGGCAAAATTTGTACTTTTCAGTCGATTTTCGACTATATTAAAAAAAATATAGAATGAAGTTTACAGCGTGAACACCAATGCAAGCGCCATAAGCTCCAAAGCAAATGGACTTATGTCTATGAGCATCATATGCTTCTAAACATCGAGAGGCATTTGATCTGCGGAGGGCGAGAGGTGAAGGGACTAGTGGAAGACGGAGCCTTCGGCCGAAAATCGGCCGAGAAACAAATCTTGCCGAGTCCTGTTCTATATTGTTCCAAAGATATTATCTTATTTCAAATCGTTTTCCAATAAAATGGAAAAAACGATTTTTTTGTTAGCTCCCTTTTTTTGAAAAATCAAACAATTTCTTCTCGCTGCAGATTGTTCTAATTGTTCCAAACATTGTTCCAAAAAGACAATTCCGTATGATGAACGGAAAAAACAGAAAACAAAAAAATATTTTTTTATCTGATACTTCTTTTTTTAATAATCGAACAATTTATTATCGCCATAGATTATTCTAGTTGTTCCAAATATTGTTCCAAAAGGATAATTCCATAAGTGAAATCGAGAAAAATAAAACAAAATTATTTTTCAACAAACGAACGCTCCGACCAACTGTAAAGGTACACTCTCCTTATTCCATTGCAGAATTTTATATTTTCAGTTGTTCTAGTATAAAATAAAAGATAATTCTACAGCGTGAACCGGTTCTTTCAAAAATTGAAAAAACTGATCCAACTACAATGACAAACCTTCTTCTGAATCTCACAACAAAATTGTCAAACCATAGCAATATGGAATGCCATATGGGCTATCAAAATATACCTTAGAGCTCTTTTGGAAACTCATCACGTATGTAGACATACTACTAATCTTGGAAATCCATTTCACAAAGAAAAACTTTCTCAAAATATCTAAATATAGCTTCTATCACACAATGCACCCGGAACCGTTTATGGAGAAAGTACTGTATTAATTAGAAACAATATCAGACATTATGAAGAAATTCCATACTGCACTGAGGAAATTCAAGCAATCAACATTATTATAGTATTATAGAAGTATATAGTATTATAGAAGTTTTTATAGTAATAAAGAAACTAAAAAAATCACAAAGCACCAGGCTATGACTTGATAACTACAAAAATTTTAAAGCAACTACCTGATGAAGACATTAATTTTTTAACTTATTAATGCTATAATTACAAGAAACATAGTACCATTACAATGGAAGATAGCTCAAATTTTAATGATTCTCAAATTGGGTAAATAAAAACACAAGTCTTACCGTCCAGTCAGTACTATCAAAGGTTACGGAAATACTATTTCTCAACAAGTTGATGCCAGTAATCTATTAGAACAAACTCTAATCTGATCACCAATTTGGATTACGATCGAACAAGTATACAGATTTGTAGAGAAAATCCACTTTACTTTTGAAAATAAACATTACTGCTCCGTTGTCTTTCATATCACAAGTCTTTGATCGTTTGGCATGAAGACTTATTATTTAAGTTTAAAAATACACTTTCGAGTAATTATTATGTCTTCATCAGATTATATCTGAGTGATAGACAGAGTTTTTGGTTAAGCAGGAAGAAGTCATGACTAATCTCTATAAAATTCAGATTGGTGTCCCTCAAGGTAACGTGATGAGTCTCATATTTACTTTATACTGCAGTGATTGATCAGGTCGGTAGTCACGGGAACATTCGCCGACGACACGACTGTGCAGTAGACAAGTGTTCGAACAAAGCTTCACGTAAATTGCAAAATTGTCTTGACAAAATTTCAACTTGGTTCAAGGACTAGGGCATAAAGACTAACGAAAACAAATTTGTATAAGTACAATAACATTTCTCACCAAACAAGACTTGTGCCTACTAGTGAAATTAAATGACATCCAAATCTCTCAAGCTGAAGAGGATAAATATTTGGGCATATATTTAGATAGGCGACTTACATGGAAAAAACATATCGTACATTCATGAAGCATAAGGTTTTTGGACTGAAATTCCACAGTTTATATTGGTTTATGAACAAAAAATTTCAGTTATCGATGGAAAATAAACTACTCCTATACAAATGTATTTTCTTAAACCAATTTGGACATATAGCTTTCAATTGTGGGGCACATCAGCAAACTCTATTGAGATCTTTCAAAGATTTCAGTCGAAAACTTTACGCATGATCCCCAACGCTTCTTGGTATGTCACAAATGACAGAATTCATCACAAGCTAAATATTCCTACAGTGAGAGAAAATAAAAGTACGCACTATAAAGAAAAAATCCAATTACACTTCAATCAACTGGCTTGCAAACTGATGGACAACAAAAAAATCACTTTTAGTAGATTGAAGAAAAGAATGCCACAAGACCTAATTAAATGATAATATTTAATGTATTATATGGTTGAGTCATTGGACTTTTTCCGTGTAAGACTTTACTTCCATATCTTTTATTGTTGAATATTTTTATATTACATTCCTTTTATTGCTGAATATCTTTATAACTTGACAAATTGTAATAATCACTTAGTTTAAAAAAAATTAAGTAATATAATCGCATACGCATAAACACTCGCACGCACGCACGCAAGTACTATATATTCTGTACAAAGTATTATACATTTGTTTTATACATTTTACATATTTTGGTCATTATATATGATCATTATATATGATAGTATATAATTATATACTGGGATGTAATTATATGTAACATCATATATAATCATTAATGAAGCAACTCATTATTTGAAACGAAGTTACAGTTATAAGTTACTTTTTTTAGTAACCTTATTGGTAACTGCGTTCCTTTTTTTTTTTTAATGACTGTAACTGTAATGAAATTACATTTTTTTTGATAACAGTAACGAATTTTACAATTATTTTTATCGTTATTTTGCGATTGGATACGATACGATCGAACAAACCATTTATAGCGCTTGAGACTAGAAAATTCTTTGCTATGATTGGTGGTAATTTTAGATTTTAAAAAAAGTAATGAAAAGTTACTTTTTCAAGTAACGATATCTCTAACGAGTTACTTTTAAAAATCGGTAACCAGTAATTGTAACTTGTTATTTTTTTTACTCGGTAACGAGTAACTTGTTACTTTAAAAAGTATATATA
>NW_017259536.1:342441-361373 GCF_001594045.1 Atta colombica | reverse complement strand
TATATATATATATATATATATACTGGAATGGACATCTTCGCTGTGAAGCAGAGACAAATCGTAGCATCAATTGATCAGCGCCATTTTAATTTGGTCAATATAAGAGCGAATCAAAAGCTTTCAGATGCTTATGTGCACTTACGTTTAGTGAAACACATATGTCAGCAAAATCATCGTGTGTAGGATTATATTTGAAAGATTACTTTGAAAGATTATAAAATCGCGTGATTGTAAAATGTGCAAAGCATCAACATGAAGTGCTGTAGGAGTATGGACAGAGAAGTAAAAAGGGCATTTCTTAGATAAAAATTTTTGTATTAAATGTATCAATTCGCATGTGTTAACAATATAAGATATGAAAAATGTTTAAGTGTATCAATGTTATTTTATTGAATGTACTAATAAAATTGAAGTGACATTATTTTTGTTTATATAGATCATTTATCCATATAGATTTCCATATATCGATCGCAGTGCGCGCACGAACGCATCTGATTCATTAAAATATTGTCCCAACTAAAATGGCGGCTTTTCCTTCATGTCCATTTTAGTGTATATATAGTTCAGTAGTAAGTTAAAACTAAGAATAATTGAATCTATAAAATCAAGGTTTTGAGAAGTAATATCAGCCGAACAATTGCGACGGTGGAAAAAGCAAATGAACATAGTATTGAGTTGTCCGGAAAGTTCGTGCCGACTAATCCATATAATTTAATAAATGTATACTAAAATTTAAATCTTCTGCGTTTCAATTTTTTTCAAAATCGGCACGAACTTTCCGGACAATAGATTTTAAAAGTTGAGACGAATTTCAGTATACCCGTTAGATAAATTTATTGAAACGATTCGTAGAGAGACAATGATTCATGATATATGATGGGCATGATATATGATGATTATATGATGGGCTTTGCAAGTGCAACAACAAGAAAACTTATTAGGTTTTAAAGCATCACACGAATGTGTTAGAAGATTTGAGCTCGTGCATCAAATTGTATCTAGAAAAGTTATGAAATTTAATTACAAAAGCTTCCTGTCAAAGGAAGCTTTATAAACAGACAGTAATAGATTTATTGAAAATGTCCAATATTATATTGACCGCTATGAAATTGAAAATGTATATAATTCGGATCAAAGTGGTTTTCAATTAGAATTACATGCTGGTTGTACATTGGCAGAGAAAGGTGTAAAAGAAGTAGAAAATGTAGCACAGTCAATATCTGCGATTATGCATAATTATACAATACAACCTGTTATTTCAGCCAATGGTAGATTATTATCTTCACTTCTTATAGTGTTAAAAGAACCTAGTGGGACATAAAGTCCTAGAGTACAAGAAACGATGTTTAATTCAAATAATATTTTTTATTATAACAAAATCTAGTAAACAAACATCTAATCATTTTGAAACTTGGATAAGGGAAGTATATTATCCAAATATAGTTTTCCAAATTCAGTTTTACTGTTAGATTCGTGGATTGGTCATTGTCCGGATGTAATTTAAAAAAATAGACCAGATATTTTGTACACAAAATAAGGGAATGGAAAATTACTTTTTAAAAAACAAAGAAAAAAGAGAGCTACGAGCCAAAAATTATTATAAGATAAAACATGATAATATAGAATGTAAAAAAAAAAACAATAAAAAAACAAAAATGTTTTTAAAAAATTTAATATATTAGGTGTATAATTTTGTTTCCACCATTTTTTTTCCGAAATTTAAGGCTTTATTGTAAAAAACTGGTTATACATTTATGATTCAAAGTATTGTCTATCGCTGGCCACTACTTTCTCCCATCTTTCGGGTAGCGTACGAATCCCGCGTCGAAAAAACTGATCATCTTTTGAGGCTATCCACGAATCGATCCAATTTTTTACTTCTTCATAAGATCGGAAGTGCTGATCAGCCAGGCCGTGTGCCATTGATCGAAACAAGTATTAGTCAGAGGGAGCAACGTCTGGAGAATACGGCGGGTGGGGTAGGACTTCCCATTTCAACGTTTCCAAGTATGTCTTGACCATGTTCGCAACATGGGGTCGAGCATTGTCATGCTGCAAAATCACTTTATTGTGTCTCTCGTTGTATTGCGGCCGTTTGTCTTTCAATGCTCGGCTCAAACGCATCAATTGCGTTCGATACCGATCGCCTGTGATTGTTTCAGTCGATTTTAATAGTTCATAATACACTACGCCGAGCTGGTCCCACCAAATACAGAGCATGACCTTGGAGCCGTGAATATTCGATTTGGCCGTCGAAGCATGGCCGGGATCTCCCCATGATTTTCTGCGCTTGGGATTATCGTAATGAACCTATTTTTCGTCCCCAGTCACAATGCGATGCAGAAATCCCTTCCGTCTTTGCTTTTCAAGCAGCTGTTCACAAGCAAACAAACGCCGTTCAACATCTCTCGGCTTCAATTCGTACGGCACCCAATTTCCTTGCTTCTGAATCATTCCCATGGCTTTGAGGCGTTTTGAAATGGCTTGTTGAGTCACTCCCAATGATCGTGCCATTCTTCTTGATTTTGACATGAGTCTTGCTCAAATAATGCCTCCAATTCTGCATCTTCGAAAACCTTCTCTCTTCCACCGCTATGCCGGTCTTCGACGTCAAAATCACCATTCTTGAAGCGTTGAAACTCACGACACGTTCTTTCACTAATAGCGGCCTCATCATAAGTATTTGAGAGCATTTGATGAGCCTCAGCCGCAGATTTCTTCATATTGAAGCAAAAAATTAAAACCTCCCGCAAATGACAAGAATTTGGCTCGTAAACTGACATTGTCGAGAATAACTTTATGATACAGACACAAATCGACTAATGTTTCTATGGGGTTATGTTGACAGACCAAGTTTATTGTATGACGTCTATGATCTATTTATTTCGACCACCACTTACTGCTAAAGCCATCTATAGGAAAACGGCGGAAGCAAAGTTGTGCACCTAATAGAATGCTAGCAATAGACAGATGTTTCGATCGCGATCATTTTTCTATGTTAAAAACATATATAATCGTTACAGTCGGAAAAAACATAATAAATTATCTATTTCGCTCTCTAAAACAGACGTTGGTAACATGAAAAACTGTAATAAAAATCGAATATCATAATGTTCACAATTATAATGTATAACGGAAAAAGAACGTATGTATAATAATAACAAGTTGCAATCAGTCAATGAAAAGCTTATAATGTCAATTTTAGTAAAAAGAATGAATGCCCTTTGATTAAAAGTGAATAGAGAACGCAAATATGAATCCAATCCTGTAGATAAAATATAATATAAGTTAAATTATAGCGCAAGATTATTAACAAAAAAAATATATAAATTATTAAAGACTATATAAAACAATACCATATATGAGAAAATACATAGCAAAATTAATGAAGGTTAAGATTGCAAAAAGTATATCTACTACAAAAGTATATTAACTGAAATTTATAATATAGTAACAATAATATCTTTAATGCAATAATATCTTTATGCATAATATCTTTAATATAACATATCTTAAGTCAAGAAATAAAAATAAAAAGAGTTTCAGGTACAAATAGTACGTTAAAATTAGAGACAATGCGAAAAGAAATAAAGCAATATCTTGTCTCCTCGATGTTCTGTGACATAATGGAATCACAAAATTGACATTCAGAGAAGGAAGGAAAGGATAATTGGAAAGTGATGGAAAGTGAGAGGCGATAGAAATGTAAATGAAAACGTGGAAGGAATAATAAAGACAAGAAGGAATTAAGAAGGAGAGAGAGATTGAATAATAGGTAGATAGAATTCAAGCAAAGATTCTATGTCGTTTTGTTTATTTAAGCCTTGTTTTATCTTTTTATGTATACCATTTCCGATATCAATCTTTATTATGAATCGTTCACTGTCTGTTCAAATTCACTGTCTAATATCTTCACTTCATTCCGTCTCAAATTATGATTGAGATTTATACGATGAACAGACAGATGGAAAATTCATTTTTTTGTTGATATCTGTTGAAATATGTTCACGTATCTTTGTTCTCAATTTTCTTTTGGTTTGGCCAACATAGCTAGCTTCGCAATCATCACATGAGATCTTATAGACCACATTTTGATTAGAAAGCAATTCTAATCTAATTCTTGTCCTTTCCTCTTTTTATAAAACTTTTTAAAGTGTTGGTAATGGAAAATACTAATTTACAGTGAAACATGTTGGATAAGTGAGAAACTTTCGGAGATAAATTTCAGGAACTGTAAAAAAATTTTTTTTTGATTTGTAGATTGTGTGTAGTTTGTTTATATGCAATTTTAATCGGTTTCAATTGTGGAAAAAATAAAAGAGAGAGGATAGCCATTATTGAGAAAAATATGAATAGCTTCAATTAGATTACGTTGAAATCGAAGATGATAATAGAAATATTTTATCTACCAAACTGATAATAGTGCCTCTTTTATGACAAAGAGGGTGGTTGAAATGAAAGTTCTGGAACTTTCTCGAACATGTAGTTTTGTGATATGTATCAAAAATAATTCTTTGACTATCAATAATTAAAGTAGTGTCAAGAAAATTCAATCTATTGTCAGTGCAAACATCTATAATAAATTGTAATTTTGTATGTAAAGAATTGTAAGTGTGTCATCAATATTTTCATATGGAAGTGCGAGAATGATGTCATCGACATATCTGTAGTAAAATAATGGCAATTTTTTCTAAGTCCTGCATTACAATGTTAACAATAATAGGAGATAATGATGAATCCAACAGAATATCAGAAATTTGTTTGTGAAATTTATTGTTAAAGATAAAAAAAAATAGAATTTAAAACAAATTTTATAGCAACAACAAATTTTTCTGTTGGAATATTAGTTTTTATGAAAATATGGATCCATCTCTTGTCAATATTATTGAATGCCAAATCTATATATAGTATATTTGTGAAGAAAAACACAACATCCAATGAAGCTAATACATAATCAGAGTCAAAAGCCTTGCCGTTTAATTTTTTCACTAAATTAAAATTGTCTTTAATATGACTAGGAGCTTATGGTATGCTCTTAATAATGATGTTGTGTAAGAAAAGAGAAAAATATACAAAGGGCTGTTTATAAATGATAATTACCAATTTTATGAATTTTAGTCAATCCATACGCTCTAGGAATATTGCCATCCAAAGTCATTAATTTAATCTTTTGTATGTCATCGATGAAACCACCGATCTTCCATCTCATAAGAAGCACACGTAAATCCTGTGTCAACTTTTTCATAGAATCCTTGTTAATAACAGAATAGGTATCAACAACCGAAACAATTTTCTCTATCTTTGATATATAAGAATCTTTATCGAGCACAACAGTGCCCTTGTCTGCATAGGTATAATAATAAATTAGGATGGTCATTGATAAATTTTTTAGTAAGATACATCCAAAATTAGTTTGTCATTAAAACTAATAGAAGGAAAATTGTTATAAAATCTATTGAGGTTTGGAATGGAGTTATTTCTAACAAAATTGACAATATTCTTTGGGCAACCAGTTATATCGTTTTCTATCTGTTTAATGAATTCAACTAGGATTTTTTTTTTATTATCTTGATTGAGAGAAAGACTAAATTTTTCACCTAGTTGTAACAGATATTAAACCTCAAGAGGAATATCAATGCTGCTTAAATTGATCAATTGTCTTGTAACATCTCCAAAGGAAAAGCTTCATTAAATTCTTTTGGATGGATGTAGACTCTTTCAGTGTCGGAGTAGTCAACATTAACGTTGTGTGAGTCTTCGCAAACAGTAGTGAGTAGATTCTTATTGGTCAAATTGTTACAAAGTCATTAGAAACAGTACAGATATATGAAATTGATCTGATTTTTGAATAAGAAGATCTAGATTTCTCATTCACCGATCAATCAATCTTCCTATGTATTTTATTTATTTATTCGAAAAAATAAGAACCACTAACGTGATCTAAATATTTGAAAAACTCATTATCTATGGATGTTGGCAAAACAACAGGAATTATACAACAGGATATTAAAAATACGAATTCTAATTATGCAGATGGAAATAGGCATCTTTCAATTCTAGTCGCATAATTGTTTTTACAAAATTTAATTGAATATTTTCGAATCGTTTATATGAGTTACTATTGTAAAGTGAAAAATCTTTGACCTTGGTAAATTTGTATAAATGTAAATGAGGAACTAAATCCAATTTAAGACAAGAATTTATACTAATTAAATTTATATTAATATTTACACTTACTAATTTGACTAAATTACATAGTTCCTTGAGTAAATTGCAAGTATTAACATCAAAATTATTTCTGATAAAGCAAAAAGTAAAAGGAGAATAAACATAAGTATAACGCTTTGCCCGCGTACATTAAAATATCTAAATAGTAATAAGGTTCATAAATTTAAAAAAATAAGAGAGCTACGAGCCAAAAATTATTATATAAGATAAAACATGATAGAGTAAAAAAAAACAATAAAAAAACAGAAACGTTTTAAGTTAAAAAGTTTAATATAGAATACTAATAATAGACAGACATTTCGATCGCCATCGGATCATTTTCAACGTTAAAAACATACATAATCGTTATCAGAAATCAGAAAAAACAAAAACATAATAAATTATCTATTTCGCTCTCTAAAACAGACGCTAGTAACATGAACTGATAAAATATTTCTATTGTCACATCTTCGATTTCAACATAACAATCTAATTGAAGCTATTCATATTTTTCTCAATAATGGCTATCCTCTCTCTTTTATTTTTTCCACAATTGAACCGATTAAAATTGCACATAAACAGACTACACACAATCTACAAATCAAAAATTTTTTACAGTTCCTTAAATTTATCTCCGAAAGTTTCTCACCTATATTCAACATGTTTCACTGTAAATTAGTATTTTCCATTACCAACACTTTAAAAAGTTTTATAAAGAGAGGAAAGGACAAGTTAGAATTGCTTTCTAATCAAAATGTGGTCTATAAGATTTTATGTGATGATTGCGAAGCTAGCTATGTTGGCCAAACCAAAAGAAAATTGAGTACGAGGATACGTTACATCTAACGAGAAAAATGCCACTTTTTCCCACACCTAATATTAAAGATATTATGCATATTATTATGCATGTTATTATATTATAAATTTCAGTTAATATATAGATATACTTTTTGCAATTTTAACCTTCATTAATGTTGCTATGTATAGCAAAATCTTCTCATATATTATATTGTTTTGTATATGATCTTTAATAGTTTATATATATTTTTTTTTGTTAATAATCTTGCGCTATAATTTCATTTATATTTTATCTGCAGGATCAGATTCATATTTGCGTTCTCTATTCACTTTTAATCAAAGGATATTCATTCTTTTTACTAAAATTGACATTATAAGTTTTTCAATGACTGACTGCAAGTTGCTATTATTATGCGTACATTCTTTTTCCGTTATACATTATAATTGTGAACATTACGATATTTGTTTTCATGTTATCAGCGTTTATTTTAGAGAGCGAAATAGATTTATTATGTTTTCGTTTTTTCCGACTGTAACGATTATGTATGTTTTTAACTTTGAAAATGATCCGATCGCGATCGAAACGTCTATCTATTGCTAGCATTCTATATTAAATTTTTAACTTAAAATATTTCTATTTTTTTGTTTTTTTTTACATTCTACATTATCATATTTTATCTTATTTCTATTTTTTGTTTTTTTTTTACATTCTACATTATCATATCTTATCTTATATAATAATTTTTGACTTGTAGCCCTCTTTTTCCTTTGTTTTTTAAAAAAATTTATGAATCTTATTATTAATTAGACATTTTATTGTTTAAAATAATAAGTTACAGTTACCGATTTTTAAAAGTAACTCGTTAGAGTTACCGTTACTTGAGAACGTAAGTTTTCGTTACTTTCCATTACTTTTTTAAAATCGACGATCAATCACAGCAGAAGACTTTCTTAAGCGCTATAAATAGCTTGTTCAATCGTATCGTATCCAATCGTATGCAAAATAATGACAAAAGTAACTGTAAAATTCGTTATCAAAAAAAAATATAATTTGTTACCGTTACCAAAGAGAAAAATAACGCAGTTAGTTACCAGTAAAGTTACCAAAAAAGTAACTTATAACGATAATTTCATTACAAAGAACGAGTTATTTCCATTCTCTGCATAAGGTATTCTATTAACTATATCGGCTGGAACAACAGAAAAAAAAACAACCGTTAGATGTTTTTGGATTCTGTGTCGAAGAATTTCATCAAGCATTTTTCAGATATAGTCATGCTTTTAGATCTTGATATAAAGTTTCATTTTAGAAATGCTATTTTAAAATTATAATCATTAACGCATAATCAGTTTTCATCGCCAAGATTTATTAATTTATTTAATA
This sequence comes from Atta colombica, assembly GCF_001594045.1. NCBI lineage: Eukaryota > Metazoa > Arthropoda > Insecta > Hymenoptera > Formicidae > Atta > Atta colombica. The sequence goes on along the minus strand of NW_017259536.1, from coordinate 352,984 downwards.
CGCTTGATATAAAAGTGAATATTTGGAACATAAGCCAGTATAATTTGAAACACCTATTGAATTTTTCTTCAAAAAATGAATTTTCTTCGAAACCAACATGCGATATTTCTAATGATTAATAAGACGCAATGTTTTGTTAATACGTTATTCATGTTAACATTGAACACGATGGACACTGCAATTAACTGCTGTATCAAAATGAAATATGAATAATATTTTACGAAAATAATAATTTCTTTCTTTCTTTACTCATACTTTGATTTTAATTATCCGAGGTACATTTTTGTATATATTATCAAAAATATTTAATTGGTGTCGGAAGTTTAACAAAGTCACTATTATGTTATTATTATTATTATCATTATTATTCTTATAACATTTATTGTAAAAAGCTTTTATTATAATAGTGAGATAGTGATGCGTACTGGACTATATTCATTCAACTATCTTGAGCAGCTATCTTGAGCAGCCAATATCGCGCCGGTATGAGATGGATACGTATGAAGTGCGTATACATACACAGAGGCGTTTCTTGTTCATATTCCAAAAATGCATTTGCTGAACATGACTTTTATGTAAATCGATGTTTTCATCGTAAAATGCTCTTTAATTATTATAAAAATTAAAAAATTTTTGAAAATTAGTGGTAGGGAATGAGGGTATATAATAAACAAACAAATAAATAAATTTTTTTATTGTATTATAGTTATGAATTACTCTTGCACCATTCAACTTTTATTTAAAACATTTTTCTATATTTCTCATAGTTTCGACGATATTCAATCTGAAAGAAAAAAACCTACTTTTTTAAACGATTTCACTCCCTTAACATGCGACTCAGCACGTATAAAAAAATATGTATTTCTTATTTTTGTCCATAGAATAACATACTAAAAGCTTATTTAAATCGGAGAAACTCACTTGGTTATGTTTCTCTGTAAGAAATGAAAAAAAATTATCTCAATTTCAAAATTTTTAGTCGTTCATGACATAAACTTCACCTCACAAACACGTATGCTTTAATCCTAGAAAATTTTTGAATCTATGAAAAAAAAAAAAAGAATTTGTTATACAAATGTTATATTTGTCGACAATGTAGACAGTTTTAGAATTCTCTTAAGGAAATGCTGGAATGATTATCATACTTGATCGATATTACAGATTTCCATTTCCATAAGAAGCTTACGATCTCTGAGTTAACATGCAGGAAATTGAATTAATTTATAATTATCGACATTTTTATTCCGTTTCTTATCATCCGATCAGGGATGGAAATATATATTAGGGTCGGTACTCGCAAATGTAAGATTTATTTTAACTTTGGAAAATTTTTCAATTTTGAAATTGAGATAAAATGAATCGAAATTAAAGGTAATCTTACATTTGTGGAATCTGGCTTTAGAAATATAGTTATACCATGTATACATATAGGCCGCGTTCTAATATATACCATTAATACTAAAAATCTGTAATACACATAAAGTACAAATTTTTAACTAACAGTTATAGCGATCGGTTTTAACTAACAATTAAAGCTGTATTAGCACTTTTTTCTTATGTCCAATGCCATTTTAGATAGAGTTTGAAACACTCGGGTTTTTTATTTTAAAATCCGACTCAGATGGGTTTTTTTTAAATCCAGATTTTTATTGGGTTTTTCCGGGTTTTAGTGCATTTTTATTTTTTATAGTCCAATACTAATGGTTTGCAAGATTTGCTATTCAACATGATATAATAGATAATTACATTATGAATTAATTTCAATTTAATTATTTTAATTTAATTTATTAATTAATGTAATATATATGCATATCTATATAAGAATAAGAAGCATTCTATGCCTGATCAGCCTTAAATCCAATCATTTTTTTTCAATTTTTTTGACAAAAAATAATTCCATCATTCACGTGGTGAAGTCTTTACGTATAATTTTTTTTATAAATTTGCTCAAAAACATAAACATACAATTTTTAATACAATTTATATTTACTACAATTAATATGAATTTGAAGAATAAAAATTAAATCTAAAAATTAAATTAAACAATTAAAAAAAATTTTTTTTTATTCGGAGTACAAATTAGTTCGGTCTGTTTCCCTAAAGATAGCTCCAGCTGTTGTGAATGGTTCATAGTGACAGCTGATTTTGGCAGTTTTAGAGAGGTTAAACATCTGCTAATATTGTAATATTCAGTTTATATCGCTTTGAGTTTCATACAAAAACCTTGATTTTTACTGTGTTTGAAATGTCGAATTTTGTGTTGACCAAGCAGCATTTGCGGGAGGTTTTTATTTTCTGCTTTAATTGGAAGAAAAGTGCGGCTGAAGCCCATCGAATGCTTGTCGAAGTTTATGGTAACACTGCTCCAACTGATAAATCATGTAGGAAATGATTTCGACGTTTCAAGGATAGAGATTTCAGCGTTGAAGATAAGCCTCGTTCTGGACAGCCAAAAAAATTCGAAGACAAAGAATTAGAGGCATTACTCAAATAAGATCAGAGTCAAACGCAAGAGGAGTTTGCAGAATCATTGGGGGTAACTCAACAAGTCGTACGATTGAGAGCTATGGGAATGATTCAAAAACAAGGAAATTGGGTGCCTTATGAACTGAAACCGAGAGACGAAAGGCGATTTTTCACTTGCGAACTGCTAATTCAAAGACAACAAAGAAAAGGTTTTTTTGTATCGGATTGTGACTGGAGATGAGAAGTGGATATTCTACGACAACACCAAGAAGAAAAAATACTACGCTAAGCCCGGTCAATCGTTGCCATCGACTTCAACATCAACACCACGGCAGAACATTTATGGTTCGAAGATCATGCTCTGTATCTAGTGGGACCAAAAAGGTCTTGTTTACTATGAGCTGCTGAAACCTGGCGATTCCATTATAGGCGATCGATATTGGTTACAATTGATTCGTTTGAGTCGCGCATTGCGAGAAAAACGGCCGGAATACGAACAAAAACATGATAAAGTTATTCTTCTTCATGACAACACTCGGGCTCATGTCGCTAAAGTCATAAAAAAATATTAGGAGTACAAATAAATTTTTGCCGTTTACAAAAGACGGCGCCACTAATAAACTATAGTTAAAATTGTTTGATGTAAAACGATATATGGTAAGATTGGACATCCGGCAACACCATAACCTTAAAATATTAGCGATTTAACATCAGCATCATATATTTTTTTTTGTACGAAAATGTCGAGTTTTGAGTCGAATAAGCGTCATTTGCGGGAACTTTTGATTTACTTCTTTAATGAAGAAATCTGCAGATGAGGCTCATACATTGCTTGTAGAAGTATATGGTGATGCTGCCTTAAGTGAGAGAAGTTGTCGTGAGTGATTTCAAAAGTTTAAGAATGGTGAATTTGACGTCGAAGACAAAGAACATAGCGGAAGGCCGAAAGTGTACGAAGACGCGGAATTGGAAACATTATTGGATGAAGATTCATGCCAAACGCAAAAAGAACATGCACTTACATTAGGAGTGACAACAAACAATTTCATATCGTTTGAAATCATTGGGAATTCAAAAGCAAGGGAATTGGGTTCCATATAAACTGAAGCCGAGAAACGTTGAACGACGATTTTTCATATATGAAATGCTGCTTGCCAGGCATAAACGAAAGGGTTTTTTGCATCATATAGTCACTGGTGATGAAAAATGGATTCACTACGAACCCAAAGAAGAGGAAATCATGAGGACCATCTGGCCATGCTTCAACATCGACAGCCAAGCCGAATATTCATGGAAAAAAACTCATGTTGTTTTTGATGGGATCAGCTTGGTGTCGTGAGTTGCTCAAACCGAATGAGACTATTACTAGGGCTCTCTACCGAACACAATTGACGAGATTGAGCCGAGCACTCAAGGAAAAACGCGCCCACTACTACTCCAGGCATGACAAAATTATTCTCCTGCATGATAATGCTACATGTTGTGGCGCCGGTCAAAACTTACTTAGAAACATTCAAATAGGAAGTTCTACCGCACCCGCCGTATTCTTTAGACATTGCTCCTTCCGATTACCACTTGTTCCGATCGATGACGGCCTGGCCTGGCTGACCAGCACTTCCGGTCTTATGAAGAAGTAAAAAATTGGATCGATTCGTGGATAGCCTCAAAAAATAACCTGTTTTTTCGACGCGGGATTCGTACGCTACCCGAAAGATGGGAGAAAGTAGTGGCCAGCGATGGTCAATACTTTGAATCATAAATGTATAACCAGTTTTTTACAATAAAGCCTCGAATTTCGGAAAAAAAAACGGCGGAAGCAAAGTTGTATCTAATAAATTTCGAGTTATGAAGATTAAAAATTACAGCTATAGTACCACCGGCATTAGCTATATCACATGGAGGTTGTCCGGTTGGCTTTACACCTTGTGGGTGCATGCGTGCGTGTGTGCGTGCGTGCGTGCGTCCGTGTATGCGCGCGCGCGCGCGCGCGTGCTAATTTTGGGTGAGTGTCGAGGTTTATTTGCTGGTGCTGAAAGATTGTGGCGACAACGTTTTCCTAATCGGACTTCTCACTTGCGGAAAGTCTTTTTACACACACACACACACACACACACACACACACACACACACACACACACACACACACACACACGCACGCACGCACGCATGCACGCACGCACGCACGCACGCACACAGAACAGAGAGGGTTTGGAGTCAAAAATACTATGGGCGTGACGAACCGTGAAGTCCTTATCTCTGCTGCGATACATATACACACACAAAAGGTATAATTCCGACCGGGCAATCTCCATGCGATACATTTTGGATAATACTAATGCCGGCGGTACTGTTACTTTTAATTTTCATAATTCGAGATTTACTTAATAAAAAGATACTTTATTTAGGGTTTTGGAAAGCTCTTGACATCGACTATTAAATTCTGGAATAAAAAGTAGGATGTTTCATTAAAAAAAATCGATCTGATCTTGGCAAAGCCACCCAACGTCAAACTAATATGATCAATTAATAGATCTTTTTAAACTCCACAACTTTGTTCTGAACATATTTTTGATTAGATCTTATCCTGCGGAGATAAAAAGGCGATTGGTCTGAAACAGCCTGCATACATATATATATATTATATAATAGATTTTTTGTGAATTTTTTAAAGAAAATAGCATTTTCGAAAAATCATAAATTTTGTACATTGTAATTTAATAAAGAAAGGAAAAATTATACATAACTCTTAATAGTTTCGTATAAGTATTTCAAAATAAAAATTTTAGTTTTTGTTTGTTTACTCTACGATTTATAAAACAAAAACTGTGTCAGTTTAAAATATTTTTAGTTTTAAAAAAAATCAAAATTTTTGAAAATTTCTCTATAAAAAAACTGGATCTTCGATCTTGTACGTCGAAAACTATTATTTTGAACATTCTATCAGCAATCGTGCTTCGTGATTCAGTGATGCAATTTCGAGTACATCGACATTTTATCAAAATATTGTCGGTCTGTTCGTGTGACCGCGTGCCTCGGCAGTGTCTTTTGCGCGGCTTCGCGACTATTGTTAAACAGATGAATGAAGTTACAAACGATCTCTTTTGTCGATGCTGAAAATCATCTCAGATTTGACTCAGTCTCAGTCCAGCAGTGCTTTTTTTTTAATTAAAGACGATAAATTTTTTTCGAATGCAATATAGCAAGAAAATGTCATCACAGGTTTTCATCCTCGAAATGGTGGAAAATCATAGAGAAAAAATTGAGAAATCTATTAAATTACCAAGTGGATTTTGCGATTTCTTTTCAAATTTGTTATCTTGTCCTGCATCTTCGGCATCGATTGAATGATTTTTTTCAACCTTTGGATTTATATATCGAAATTACGAAATTGATTTGGAGTAGAAAAGTCGAAGTTAGTAAAAGTTTATCGTTTTTTGTGATCTAATGATAATATAAATCTTGATTGGAATTAAAATACAAAGTACATTTTTATTCAAAACAAATATAAATTTATTTTTATTATGTGTTTTTTTTCTTATTTTATTTATAATTCATTTATAATATTAAGTTATTTTTATTTATATTAATTTATATTAAATGATTTATTTACATTATTATTAAATTTTAATTAGACTTTTTGGGTTTTTTAGATGAGTTTTTAAGTGGATTTTTTTTAGTGGATCAATCCTGATTTTAGAACATCCCTGGTGGAAAAAAATTTTTACGAAAAAGTACAGAAAAACTACATAGATTGAGACAAAATCTTAGAAATTCTTAATTTTTCGTAGTAGGACGTAGAGTGAGATTTATTTGTCTTACAAACTATCTGTTTGTATAATAAGTTAATGAAAATCCTTGATCTCAGTAAAAGTTAACAACATAAGATGTAAATTAAGAAAAAAAGCAAGAGTTTGACGAAATTCGATATGAATGGTACGGAGATCGATCGCAATAGAAATGTTGGAATGATTAGTCTTACGAAGAGCTATACATCGTATTCAAGACTTCGCATATTATATGGAGAATGTCGGATTTCCGAGTCCGATGTTTAATCAGACTATGAAGACTAATAACACGTGATGGATACTTTAATTTTTACGTACCGCTCAGTATGTTGTTTGGCTTTTGCGAAGATTACAAACATGTAGTGATTAACGCGCGTCACGAATTGATTATGATACGAGTGCACAACGACAACAATTGCAATTTGTGGAAGATCCAGCGACAGAGCCGAAACTTGAATTGTTCAAGATACAGTGGCGAATGTCTCACGTTGAATGAAGTCAATAAACTATCCATGCTGCGTGCTCTCCTTTGGAGAGCAGACGATATTTGAGCACGTCGAAGCACTTGTGGACCATTAAGACGGTTACTCAGCTCGAGAAGCTGCGATACGTCATCTTTGTTCTGCAGACTAATAGAAAAAATAACAACACATAAAACTTATCTCGACAATTGTAAATTAACCAACATGAAACTCTATCTAAGCTCTGAATTTTTTTCATGTGATGACCTGAATCTAGACTTCGATAAACACAGAACCATTATTTTGTACGATATGTTTGTATATTCCGTACATCTTATATCAAATTTCAAATGAAAGAAGTGAAACATTATTCAGGACAGATTCTTTTAGAAATCTCTTTCTTCTAGTAATCATTGATTGCTCGCGACAAAACGAATCCATCAAGAGTGCACGGTGGATATGCGAATTTGAATTCAAAGAAAATATACCAGCGAATACTACTGCCTATTGTCTTATCATACAGTCTGCCTATTGTCTTATCATCATGATTCCGCGTGATCGAATACAGTCCATTGTCCAACGTAGTACGCAAAATTATGTAAATTATCGTCACCAAAAAGAAAAATAACCTCTCCCCTCTCTTCAATCTAATGGATAAAAAGCCAAAATTTTTTGCACTCGAGCACCGTCTCGAAAAGTCGTTCACCATGACTAACGTTCGTGGATCTGCAAGGATTTATCGTTGGAAAGAAATTTATCGTGAAGGAAGGTGGTGTTAAGAAACGGAGCCATTCTCTTTCATTACATTTTTACATGCTCCATGTCATGGAATTTCTTGACAAAATCAGAAAAGTATTGCGCTTCCTGGCTGAATGCTTATCACATTATGGATTGCAATGGGAAGACGGGATGATACCGTACAGCATGGTGAAACGCCTGATTATAATGGCTATAATTGGTGCAGAAGAGAATGATAATAATAAGTCTTTCGTATACATTAAAGGATGAAAAATGCTGGCTGATATACTCATTGAATAATCTAGATATAACTAATACTATGCGATGTTAAGAATTGTTAAATACATTACAAAATGTATTTAAAATATACAATTGAGGGTCGCAACGCCAAAAAGAAATGTATCAAGTTTAAAAAATAATATATGAGATTTTTTTTTAAATATGTTTTTGATTTCTTTATTCCCCCCCCCCCCTTTCCCTGTCGTTAAGAATTAATTTATAATAGCTGTTCAATAGTATGATTCAATAAATATTGAACTAGTTGACAAGAAAGCGCATTTTTGTATTACATTACTAAAAATATTATTATTATTATTGCTAAGTCATATTTTATAAATATCTATTTAATAAAATTAAATCTTAAAAGAAAAAGAGAGTGCAACGTGAGGAACAGAGAGCGCGAATAATAAGAATAGGGCCGCAACGAGTAGGAGAGACCGCAGAGAGAACTGCATCTTACAACGGGTGGGAGAGAGAGAAAGGATAACGGATTAGAAAGAGAACGCAACAGGTGAGAGAGAGAAGGAATAACCCCCCTTCTTTGGTGACGCGCTTTTCCCTCCCCCGTCATCCCCGCGCCGCGAGACTCTAATGTCTATGTCACTTCTTTTTCCCTGACTCTCTCACACACACATATCGCATATACGCACTAACACATAGTGGATTAAAACCGGTATATATATTTACTCATACTTTTCAGAAATGCTCTCCCATAAAGAACAAATTGAGATTTTTACACCTGCTTGCCCACTTCTCGTTATTAATTTCTTATTTTTCCGGAAATATATATCCCGAAGAGACTTCCATCGGATTTTCACTAATTCTTCTATAAAATGTTTATAAACAAGTTAGTTATGTGATAATATTCTTAAGGCTTCCACAGAAGCTTTCTATAAAAATTATACGCTTCGCAGGTTTCCTCCATGTCCAGATCCATTCTTGGAATGCCAATGTTTCGTGAATCTTGCAGTCCACTTCATCAGGGCGAGGAGCAGCCTGATACTGAGTGTATGATACTGAGAAGTATCAGGTTGCTCTTCACCCTGATGAAGTGGAGCAAGGTTCACGTTGGCATTTCAAGAATGGATCTGGACACGGAGGAAATCCGCGAAACGCATAATCTTTATAGAAAACATCCGTGGAAGCCTCAAGAATATTAGCAGAATTAAAAATTAATTGTAGAAGAAATTGATAGTGGTGAAAGGAAGAATTGAGTAGCTCCTACAAACGCGGTTAATCCGTAGGAAAAGGGGGGTGAACAGAGCAGCTCGTAGGAGCGCGGTTAGCCTAGGAGAAAGAGAAGGGCTGAGCAGTTCCTATAAACGCGGTTAGCGAAGAGAGGAATAGGAAAAGGGAAGCTTGAAAGAAACATAACATTAACATATGCGTATTTTCTTCTTTTCCTTTAATATATTGCGAATATTGAGAAATATTCCACTAGTGTTTCAGTCAAATCGATCGATCAGAATGATCAAGAATAATCTTGAACTCGATTTTCGCCCTATTTATATAGGCACCAGTTATTGGCGCTCGTGAGTTGGGAAGAAGGGGAGCTCGAATTTTCCGAAATTGGTAATACGTGCCAAATTAAAAAAATGATTTTTCATATGGAAATATTAGTCACATCTGAAATTCGGCACGGTTGTCACAAATTCAATTTAGAATTAAAGGATAAAATTATTCTTGGCCGAGTCGCATCACAAACACTCTGTAATCATCTCACTTGTACATAGAGCTTTCACCATCTTTGACAAAGAACATCTACAGACAGAATTCAATCACCCAAAACTAGTCTTACAGAAAAACTAGTCTTACGGACAAAAAAGATATAATCAAACCAATCAATAAACATGCAAACAAGACAACGGACTCTGACACACAATCAGACTTCAGAAACGAACCTATTCATTTTCCCATTAAAGAAACAACAGATCGAATTGGCCGAATATTAAACAAACACAATATCCGAATTATCTTCAAACAACCCAAAAAGATAGATATAAATCTTAAGAAATCCTAAAGACCAAAGACCTCTACTCAACTCCGCAGGAGTATACAAAATATCTTGTTCCTGCGGGTAAATATTGGAAAAACATTGGAGAAACCGGGAGTCCTACCGATAAAAGAACACCAACGTGATGTCAAACTAAAACATTATCAGAACACAACATCGAAATAGCACATCAAACTGTTTGTAAAATAAAACGATCACAATAGCCAACATTGCATCATACTTTCCAAAAATACATATACAGAAACCGTAAAGATATAAAAACACCCTAACAATTTAAATAGAGATAATGGCTACAACATAACTAAAATATGGAAAACCATTCTCCTGGTTATTGAAAACCGATCAATTTCCCCCATCTTTACAATTCTCTTTTTTTCTCCCACTACTCCAACAAGTAGCTTAATATAAAAGCTATGGCCCGGAGGAACAGCTCAGACATGGTATAAAAACAAGGATATGCTCGTGCGTACGTTTACGCCCACTAAGTCGAGTAGCTAATCAGAATTGTTAACAAGCATACGTCATTGTTACGCAGTAAATTCGAACATATTATTTTAAGCATGCTTTCCTTTCAAAGTAAATATAGGGAAAGTTTTTCTACAAGTTATTTATAAGTTACTTTATATGCATTTATTATAGGAATTGAATGCAATAAGTTATCTTTTTACATTATATTTTATATAATAAACATACATAAGATAACTTAAATAATAATTTATGAAGTAACTTCCCAATCTTGATTAAATGTATATATATAATATATATATATATATATATGTATGTATGCAGGCTGTTTCAGA
>NW_017259536.1:341768-342341 GCF_001594045.1 Atta colombica | reverse complement strand
ATATATATATATATATATATATATGTATGCAGGCTGTTTCAGACCAATTGTCTTTTTATCTCCGCAGGATAAGATCTAATCAAAAATATGTTCAGAACAAAGTTGTGGAGTTTAAAAAGATCTATTAATTGATCATATTAGTTTGACGTTGGGTGGCTTTGTCAAGATCGATTTTTTTTAATGAAACATCCTACTTTTTATTCCAGAATTTAATAGTCGATGTCAAGAGCTTTTCAAAACCCTAAATAAAGTATCTTTTTATTAAGTAAATCTTGAGTTATGAAAATTAAAAGTAACAATACCGCCGGCATTAGAATTATCCAAAATGTATATACATATATATGTGCGTATAATTATATGAGCATTAAAAAATGTTGTAATATTGAATTTTAAATTTTACAGCTAATCATGTATGTGATCCAGTGGATGAAGTTATACTAAATTATGTAAAAAAATAAATCGACTTCAAAATCTTCATTGAATTGTTAATATTCTGCTGAAGAACATTTTTATTTATTATTTGCTCAAAATGTCAAAGATTTTAATTTATCATCAAGAATATGTAAGACAAAA
>NW_017259536.1:311568-341668 GCF_001594045.1 Atta colombica | reverse complement strand
TAAAATTATTAATACTTTAATCAGTTATATTAAGTTAAATATAGTTGTATTAATATTAAAATATATAAAAATAACATATTATTTATTGTATAATTTATATTACTTTAAATCCTTTAATTATTCACTTGTTGCAAATAAAAATTTCTTTGATGCTGTGGTAATTTATTCCATTACCAATGGAATTGCCTTCCTTCATAAAATAATTTGTATAAATATTTCGAACCTCTTTAGCTGTTTGCATCGAATTTCTTGCTATGTTTGGATTTAGATTTCGTAATCCTAAAAATTCAAGATTTTCTTCATGCCATTGTTCAATTTATACATTTCTATTTCAGTCTTTTTTATTAATAAAATTTGATGGAAGGTATTTTCTTTGTCCTGGTGCCAAAGTTAATAGTCCTGAAGCCAATTATGCGAAACAATACAACGTTATACAATATTTTCTACAGTTTCAAGAGATGCGATTATTGATTTTCTGAATATGTGTATTTTGATGCCATTACTCTAAACGTATTTTCAATAAACATTCGAGCTCTATTTAATCGATAGTTAAAAATTATTTGTTCTTATGTTAAATTAATACCAGAATTAAATTTTCCATTAATGGAAATTCAGCGTCTCTGACAAATACAAAAGGAATATGATCCATGAAGAACAATGATGAAGGCAAGCGTAATTTTTGTTCAATAATATCTATTCCAAAATCTGACGATTGAAAAATACATCATCGCTCTCTTCCGGCTGATTCAATGCGTAAATCTATATTGCACATCGTAGGTTGCGAGAAGCTACTATATGCTAAATGTTCCTTTATAATTATAAAAGGTAGAGCCTGTATTCTTGAAATATTGAATAACTACATGTTTTCCATCGCTAGCTCCAACATAATTTTCGAAATTCCGTAGATCTTCAAAGTCTTCTATGCTAGCCCATTCCTATTCTTTTAATATAGATAATACTTCTGGTTGTAAAGTATACTATATCGCTTTTGTAGTTTCTGCAATAATTCTTGATGTAGTAGTTCATTCAATTCGATATTAATAATGTAAGCTAACTGTCTCCAGCAGCAATATATCGTAAAGTTAATGGTAATCATAATCCAAGTGGTTCTCTAGTTAAATATTTTTTGGAAATCTGAGATTCTGTTTTATGTAATAGAGTATCAAATTAATTTGGTATCATTCTGTGATAATTAAAGAAGAGTTCAACATCATTATGTAATTCGGCAATAAGATTAGTGTAAGCTCCCTGTTCAAATAAGTTGGTTAAAATAGGTCGAATCCACCAAAGTGGAGCCGATCTTCTATTTCCTTTTCTTCGTTGTCGTCTTTTTCGCAACCATAATAAAAGCAATAGTGTTGTGTTTCGCGCAAAATAAATCATACTTGAGGATTTTACTAATATAAGCATATAATATATTTAATAACAACTTGTACAATATAATAGTGTTTTATGTATACGTGCTAAATCATTGATTCTTGCTGTCGCCTCGTATATCATCTCTTCTCGTATATCGTCGCGTCCTCGATACTCACTCCTAAAGCTTTGTTCATAACGGTGATACTATGTAACATCTCCTTTCCTCTTATTTGAAACTTGTATATTCAAAACGATCAGGGGGTCGAATGCTACGCTTAAGACATTAAGACTCTTTCTGTTGTTTCACTAGAAGTGGATTTTGACTCTGAATTTGGCTCATTAATGTTTCCTTGTTCTGATGAATTAGATAATTCTCCTGGATTAATGATGATTTCACTTGAGTTGGTTTCTGGTAATTTCTAAAAGGACATTGAAATTATGTGATCCACATATCGTTTGATAGTACGATTGTCTACTTGGACGATATATGATACTGGACTAACATTTTATAATAGTTCTAAGATTCCATTTTGGATCATTTTTCCCAAACATTTGGATGTTTTCCCAAATTTACCTCCAATAATGAATTGACAAACAGGAACGTTTTTATCAAATTGTCGCTACTGCTTCTCTTGCTTATTCCTGACAATAGAATCCACATTATTGAAGCAAATCCAAACAACATTTTAATTGTCTTCTCATCATAAATTCAGATGGAATCGCATCTGTAGTTGCATGAACAGTGATCCAATAATTAAATAAGAAATTGCACAAGAATTGCACGAGTTATCTTTTTGCGCATATTTACTTTGTTTCATACAATTTTTGAACGTTCGAACAAATCGTTCAATTTCCCTATTACTTCGAGGATGATAGGCACTTGACTTAATGTAGCGAATACCATTTCTTTTGCAGAATTTCTCGAATTTCCTTGACATAAATTGGAGATCATTATCGGAAATTATTGTGTTTGGAAGTGTTTGGAATACTATAGCTTGCAACACTCTCTCGCATATATTGAATAATATGAGCTGAAGATGAATCTTTTCCCAATTTATATATTTCTGGCCATTTGCTATAAGCATCTACAATTATTAACCATATTGTTAAGAAAAGAGCCTATTAAATCTATGTGCAAACATTGCCATGATTTTTCAGGAAATGACCAGGGATGAAGCGGTGCTGTAGTGCATTATCATGACTGCACATGACACACGCGATTTTATAACTGAATCAATATCTCTATCTATTCCTGATCATCACACATGACTTCTAAAGACTTCATCCGAACAATTCCAGAATGTGTTCTCATGTTATTGTTATAAGACTTGTTGATGTAACGATTCAAGAACAATAACTCGTATACTCCACATAATAATTCCTTGCTCTACTATTAATTCGTTCTGAACAAAGTTAGGTTTCAGTTTATTTGATAGTTGAGACTGCTTATTGGGCCAACATTTTCTAATGAACCGGATAACACTTGACAATGTTGGATCGCGACTAGTTTTCAGTTTTACTTGAAGATATTGAATGTTCTCTTACAATGGCTTTAACTTCCTCTTTCACTATTGTATCTACTGATTGATTTTCATCGAGTGGTAGACGTGATAATGCATCCGCATTACTGTGGTGATGAGTATTGCGATACTCAACAAATCACATCGATACTCAAATAAAAAACATATAAGAACATGGCTCAATGGTGTAATCTAGTCGCGGCTAAAGGCAGTAGTTCACGGTTTGGACTAAATATTGCGAGTAGTTATGATCTGTGATTAGTATGAAGCGATGTCCATATAAATATTAAATAAAGCGTTTTACTCCGAATACAATACTTAGAGCTTCTTTCTCCACTTGGGAATAATTGCATTCGGCAGATCATAATGTTTTAGAAGCAAAGGAATTCGATTGTTCACTTCCATCTTTGTGACGATGAAATAATTACTCTAACGCTAACAGATAATGCATTACATGCTATATAGAAACATTCTGCTGATAATGAGCTAACATAGGAGCACTTGACAGATTTTTTCCCCTTAAAACTTTCCTTATATTGATTATTCCAGTTCCAAACGACGCCATCATGTATTAATTTGTTCAGTAGCTTAGAGTTGTGATAAATTGTTAATAAATTTGCTATAGAAATTTACTACCTAAAAAGAATTTTACTTCCTTTACATTTCTCTGGGCTCTCTCATGGACATAATTGACTCTATTTTTTCCGGGTCAGTACAGATATCTTCTGCACACAAAATTTGTCCAAGAAACTTTATTGATTATTGCATAAATACACATTTTTTTTTACATAGACAAAAATGATAGTCAAAAGTTCCATTCTCTCATATGTTGAAGTATCATTTTGAGATTTTGCAAATGAGTTTGATCGTCTTTTCCGGTAGAAATTGTGTCGTCCACAAATGATCCAGTTATCGGAATTCCTTTGAGCATCTGATCTATTAACTCTTAAAAAATGCTAATGCAAGATGCAATAATGACCCTAAAGTAATATGTTATACCTATAGTGGCCTCGATGAGTATTTATGACTAAATACTTCTTACATGACTCTTCTACTTCCACTTGATAAAATGCATCTGGACCATCCAATTTAGTAAAAACTTAATCACCTGAAATCTCGAATATTTCAATTCTTGCGAGAGGATACTGTTGAACTAGTTGGCTATTTATGGTACGCTTGAAATCTTCTGTGATGCGAATCGCTCCGTAGGGTTTCGATACTACCACCAATGGCGAAGTCCATTCTGATGTTTCAATATGAATAATGATATCAGATTTTTTCAAGTTCTTTATCCACTTTGTCTTACAATGCAAATGGAACAGGACGTGGTTTAAAGAAACAAGGAACAGCTCTTCCTTAAGCATTAACTTGCTTTTGAAATTCTTAATAATTCCGACCAATTGATCAAAAATCACCATATTCCCTTAACAAGTATTCAGTGACAATTCATTGCTGATATAGAGAACAGTTTTTTTTTAATTTCTGTCCAGTCCATTTAAATCTTTCTTAACAGATCACGGCCAAAAAGACAAAATCCTTTAGAAACTGATATGACTAACTGCCTGCTGATTGTATTCAACGGTACAAAGAAACGTTCCTCTTGACTCAAACTTCTGCCCAGTGTATGTTTTTTTTTTGAACTTTTTGTTACTCGGATGAAATTTGGGACCAACTTTTTTCATGCATTGGACGTAATAAAACTAATATCTGATGCAGTATCTAATTCCAAATCCGTTCAAATTCCATTTAAACGAATGTTAATCATGATAGAACTGTCATGCGATACTTGATTATTAATTTGACTTATTTTATGCTTCTTTTCTCCTCCTTTACCTTTAGGCTGCGATAAACATCGATGCGTAAAGTGACTGGATTTATTACAACGATAGCAAATAACGTCTTTGTGTGAGCAATCTTTCTTCAAGTTTCTCTCTGCAACCAGAACATTTTGATTTTTTTTGTTTTATGGGAATACAAATAAGTTTCCACCGTTTTTAATAAAAAATTAAACATTTATTGTTGAAAGAACGGTACATAATGTTTTATTCAACGCAATGGCCATCGCTAGCAACTACTTTTTCCCATCTTTTTGGTAGCATATGGATACCGCGTCGGAAGAACGCTTCATCTTTTGAGGCTATCCAATCATCGATTTTTGGTATCTTGATATAATGTGAAGTGCTGCTCAGACAGGCTATACGTTATCGATCGGAACAAGTGGTAGTCGAAAGAAGCAATGTCTGCAGAATACGGTGAGATAGAACTTCACATTTGAGTGTTTCTAAGTAGATTTTGACTGGTGCCGCAACATGTGGTCGAGCATTATCATGCAGGAGAATAATTTTATCATGCTTGGAGTAGTAATGGGCGCGTTTTTGAGTTCGTTTTTGTGCTCGGCTCAATCTCATCAATTGTATTCAGTAACCCCAGTAATGGTCTCGTTCGGTTTGAGCAACTCATAATACACGATACCAATCTGATCCCACCAAATACACAACATGAGTTTTTTCCATGAATAATTCGGCTTGGCTGTCGATGTTGAAGCACGGCCAGATGGTCCCCATGATTTCCTTTTCTTTAGGTTATCGTAGTGGATCCATTTTTCATCATCAGTGACTATACGATGCAAAAAACCCTTTCGTCTGGCAAGCAGCATTTCATATATGAAAAATCGGCGTTCAACGTTTCTCGGCTTCAGTTCATATGGAACCCAATTCCCTTGCTTTTGAATCATTCCCAATGATTTCAAACGATATGAAATTGTTTGTTGAGTCAGTCCTAATATAAGAGCAAGTTCTTTTTGCGTTTGGCACGAATCTTCATCCAATAATGCTTCCAATTCTGCGTCTTCGTACACTTTCGGCCTTCCGCTACATTCTTTGTCTTCGACGTCAAATTCACCGTTCTTAAACTTTTGAAACCACTCACGACAACTTCTCTCACTTAAGGCAGCATCACCATGTTTCTACAAGCAATCTATGAGCCTCAGCTGCAGATTTCTTCAAATTAAAGAAGTAAATCAAAAGTTCCCGCAAATGACGCTTATTCGGCTCAAAACTCGACATTTTCGTACAAAAAAAAAATGTTGATACAAAATCGCTAATATTTCAAGGTTAAGGAGTTATCGGAGGTCCAATCTTATGACATGTCGTTTTACATCAAACAATTTTAATTATAATTTATTAGTGGCGCCCTCTTTTGCAAACGGCGGAAACTTATTTGTACTCCCAATATTTTGACAGAATTCTTATTCGCATACTGAGGCTGTTTAGATGACGACGATTTAATCTTATTAGTCTGCTTTGTAACGGCAGTGAGACTATTGTGCCATATTAATTGACAATGAGTACTGCTATCGGTTGCTTCCTGACTAGTGGCAATCTTGACAGCATTATCTAAGGTTAAGTTGTCATCTTCAAGAAACAAACGTTTTTGTGCTGTCTCAGAATACCTACAACAAGTCTTAATGACGTATTTAAATCTGTGAACTTACATGTTACACCTACTTTACGCAGCTCGGAAAAATATATATTTATTGATTCTTCTGATTGTTGGACCCGTTTATAGAATTTATATTTTTCTGCAATTGCTTTTGGTGCAAGTTTATAATGATCCGTGAGTACTTTAATAAGCTCTGCGAATATCTCTGGTTTGGCTGGCGGAACTAAACTTTGAAGAAGTCTATACGTTGACACGCCGATTGCTAATAAGGTTGCTATTGCCTTTTTCTTCGCAGTTACATTTCCTTTGATTTTAATAATGTCATTTGCTAATAAATAATTTGTGAGGACATCTGCCTAAGATTCGAAATCGGTGTCTAGATTGAATTCCGTTATCTTTTCTACTGGCATTGTAATATTTTTAACCTAACATGTGTTGTTATGCCTTTGGTTGTGGGTTCACACAATAGAAAATACTCGTCGCCAAATGTTATTTCGCGCCAAATAAACCACATTTGAGGATTTTACTGATATAAATATATTTAATATATTTAATATCAATTTGTATAATATGATAGTGTTTTATGTATACGTGCTAAATCATTGATTCTGTCGCCATCTTCTCATATATTGAATCATCGCGCCCTCGATACTCACTCCTAAAGTCTTGTTCACAATGACGGCAATCATTATGTAATAAATAATTTAAATTCTTCATGATCATCCATCTATTATAAATATAAAAATTAATCTTAGAAAATAAATATTATTATACATCTTTTAAGTAGTATTTTTTCAATGATAAATTATATTTATTTTAACTCGTGTCCGATTAAAATATTTTTAAAAAGATGATTATGTTTGATTTTTTGAAATAATAGTTGAACAGAGAGAGAGAGAGAGAGAGAGAGAGAGAGGGAGAGAAAATTAATAGCTTAGATTTTTTTTTCTATGTTTAATGTTTGTTATACTTCTTCAATAAAAATATTTTCAATAAGATTGGAAACAAGGACCGTTTATGTTACAAACATTACTTTAAATATGAAGTGCCACTACGGTCTGAATATTGAACTATTATATATTCATATAAATGAATTAATTTCAGAAATGATAATTGCGTGCCGATATGGTTATCGGACTTTCAACGCGATCAATCTGATCATATTAATAATCTCCCAAATTTCCCAAATTAATCTTAAAAAATTGTAATCGTAGACACTTCATATTTAAAGTAAAAATATTTTTCTTATTGCCTATTATACACTTTTATATTTATATACATGTACATGTATATTTAATCAAAATTGGAAGCTGTCAAATGTGCATGGAAATACGATCGTGCGCACACGCGCGTGTTTGTCACATGCTATAATGCATGGAAACGCGTGCGTGAAAACCAGGGGCATAGCATCGCAATTCGCAGTTGTAAAAAAGGGGACAAAAAATAGCACAAAATAAATAAAAAATAAAAAAAGATCGTCATTTCATACTCTCTCCTTCCTCTTTTTGTTAGTCAAAAATTTCACATCTACAGGCGAGGTAAGTTGCCGACTTTGCACGCATGCATGCCGTTATGATTGGTTTGATGCATTCAGTCTGACATTTGACAAACAACTATAAAATTAGTAATTATTTTTTTTGATTGGTGCATGCAAGGAAGTAATCTATAAAGTAATCCATAATAAATATAAAAATCATGCATATGCAGCATATATGTAGCGTTCAATGCATGAATGAATTCTAACATATATCAGAGCAGGCAACTGTATGCACGCTATTATTCAAGAAATCGAGCATTGTATTGTATGATTCGAACATTGTATTCCATTTTTAAGATCCGTTTTGACCGAGATAGGATTTCTCTTAAATAATTACAAAATTGACAGTTATTAGAAAATAACAAATAGCACCCGTACTTCACTAAAATTTATTTTTTGTACATGTGCTCTCTGGTTGCGTTTTTATCACATGACAAAGATATTAATTGACTATCGAATAATTTTCTTGAATTCTATTCGATAGTTAATCAAAGAGAACAAAGATAAAATAATATTTTAAACACGAAAATGAACAAAACACATACAATTTTTTATTAATATTTTAATTCATTTTGATTTGTGTAACGATTTACTTTAAAATAAATGTAAAGCAGAACACAATAAAAAAAATAAACTTTGCTTAACAGAAGTTTTTTGCTTTCAATGCAAAAGAAGAAAAATTCAAGAGGAGAAAATGTAAATCATTGTCTTTGTTTTGCTAATTAATTATGTAGTAAAGAGTGGCATGTCATGGATTTCAAATTCTATAATGACACAAGAAACAAAAAAGGTTATCCTCGTCTGATTTATAGTGATACGAGGATTTACTCTGCATTACCTTTCGTCGACATTATTGTGACTGACGAGATTCGCAAAGTGCAGGGGTGCATATTATTTATTTTATATTCCGCCGACATTGCATTTCGCATGCAATATTCACGCGAAATGCAATGTCGTCTTCCCGCTCGTCATCTCGAGAGAAATTCAACGAGCAATAAAAGGAAAGACAAGTCTTTGACTTAGCCAGCTCGACAACAGATGAGCTACATAACGATGAATACAAGTGAGATACACGCAATCTCCATAATAGGATCGCAAAAATGGGACGGATGGGGTAAGTTTGAAAAGGGCGATGCTGCGGATTCTCGTCGAGTGCAACGAACAACGTTCTCCACTGAGGCACAGTGGGATATTTGTTCGATTTATGCCCATTTCCACCAACGTAACTTTAATCTCGATTCAACTTACTCTTTGTCTTTTTCTAATCTTTAAAACTAGAAAAAGCCAAAGAGTAAGTTGAACCGAGATTAAAGTTAATCTACATTGGTGAAAATGGGCATTAGGCGACCAAAAGTTGATTTTTTAGAACTTATTCTAAATTAAAAATAAATACTACTTAAGAAAACTGAAGAGTCAGAAAGTAATTTATTATCTAATGTCCATTGTTACGCATAAACAAATGACCAGCTCAATAATCGAAACCTATCGTTTTGGTTTTAGACGTATTTTTTCTCGGCGTTCATAGTATCCTCTCATAAGAGTGAATATTTTTTATTTAGGATATAATCTCAAGTGAATAATGATAAAATTATGAATTGTGATAAAATGGACACGTGTGAATACATTTTGAAAAAATTGTTTATTATTTTCTTGGGCCAATTTTAACAAACTCGATGATATTAGTAGTACTTTTCTGCGTTTCTCGATAATTTTTTTTATTTTAATTAAAAGGTAAAAATTTCTAATTCACGATTTCGTAAAGCTAATTGCGGAATTGCGCGGTTTTCTGTGATCTAGCCAATATAAATTCATTAAAGTATTAATAATAAATTGGAAATTCTGACCTTTCATATGCTTATTTCTGATTATTTAAATTTTATTTTAGAGCAAAATTTATTTTTTTTTTTATTGTTATTCTGCTTTACATTTATTTTATTTAGTCATTGAATGTCAAAATAATGATTCGAATTGACGTTATTATATATTTTAAACTTAAACTTATGTTATAATTAAAAAGAATAATTAAATAATTAAAATTATAAAAATTATAAAATTATATAATAAAATATTTTTTTTATAAAAAAGTATTTTCTACAACTTAAAATGAATTTATAAAACGGCATATTTAGATCCACAAAAATAATTTTGGCTGCTTAAATCAGTCATATACCCCACTATGCGGCGGCATGACGCGGACATTGCGAACAGGCGACCGAATGATTATGTAATTAAAAAGTGGAAACGTAGACAGAAATTGTTGACGCTGAAGGCTCAGGATCCTGTCACCTCCGAGTGATGCTATATAGCCGTTGCGCAACGTTGTTGGAATCTATATATAAGGAACTCAAAGGAGGGAGACATTTTTCTCCTTTTATTCGCAGAGAAAAATGAATCCAGACGATTAAAAACGTCGTAAAACGTAAAAAAACCATATCATTTCGAAAAACGTTTTTCCGAGGTGGTTTTTTCGAGATCTTTTTTCCTCTTTTTTCCTCCCTTTGTCGTTTTCTCTTTTTTTTGAGTGCAAATACGTTTAGTTCCATGACGTTCTGAAAATACGATCCAAAAGCGATCAGTGGAATGAAGACTCTGTTTAAATTTCGGAAACCAAGTTTCATATTTTAAGGGCAAAATGTAGAAAGAAATGCAATGGTGTAAGTTAAATTGTAAAACATTATAACGCATTTTTAGTCAGATCCAAAACATGACACGAGCTGGCTCTCCAGAATGTGATTTTTGGAAAAATATAACTGAGATTCAATATTTCTACACGAATCATGATAAATCCGAATATTTCAAATCGACATATCAAAATCGACGAAAATGCACACTGCATAAGAAACAAGAAGATCCCGATAATGCTTAGAAAGATTCGCACGGTAGTCTATCGCATTACGTTTAAGCATTCGCTTAAATTCCTGACAATTGTTGTGGCCGGTGTTTTATAAATAAACCATCTTCACGAGCTCGAATCCTTTAATGGCAACGGTAACAACGATGACGTTTCTTTCGTCGGTGAAAGAAAAATTTATTTTCTTTATTGAAAAATTAGTACTTGAAATTGACCACGACAGCCTTCTTTTCGTTTTCATAGATGAGCGGGAAAAAAATTTCGACTCAGGCAATTTCAAATTCGTAATAATATATTAAGTTCATGAAAAGATCCATGAACGGAGGAAGGAAAGAAAGGGAGAGAATGAATAATAAATAATCATCCGGCGTCCATGAGGCGGACAAGTTGCTAACGATGATATTCGTTTATCACGTGTAACCGCGGCTTGAATCTTTCATGTGTCTAACATGAAATCTGCATCAATTTTTCGCTCTTTTCGTAGCTTCAGATAAGTGGGCAGGGAGGGAGGATGGAGAGAGAAGGAGAGGGAGGGAGAGTGGAGAGAGAGAGAGGAAGAGGGAGGGAGAGAGCGCAATTTTGTGCAAACTGTAATTTGATATTCCCGATGCTACGCGAGAAGTCATTACAGATCTGGACGACATTTTTTTTCTTTTTTTCTTTTTTCGAGAATTAGAACAATTCAGCTGAAAAAGATATGAAATTAATGAAATTCTCCGGAGAAAGATGTGGAAGAATGATTGTGGAAGAAGAATATTTGAAGAGTATTACCAAATCGTATGCCACTCATGTGAAAAAATGGTACTGTGGTAAAGCGCAATATTACGTATATTATAATTGAATTCAATTTCATGGAATTGTGAAGCTGAATGAGGCGAGCGTGGCAAAGTGGAGATTTCAATACGAAGTAGTGTCCACAACTATACTGCTGAACAAGAAGATTTCCTATTTTGACACCAAAATTGCATCGTCGCTAAAGTTAGATTGGGTTCTTGTTAGTATTCAATTTCACAACATAATGCATGTGTAACTCTCTCTTGTTAATCGCAACTGTGGTAGGTGAAAGAGGCAGAGGAGTGAAATTATAGAATTTTTTTTATATGATACGAAATTTTAAATAGCCTTCTATAAAAACTCATTTTTATAAAAAAAATGGAATCGATAGATAGATGCGATTATAAAAACAAGATATACAAAAGCTATTATAAATTAATATATTGTATATATCAATTACTAATTTTTATTTTATAATTTATTTTTACTTATTTTTATTAATTTTACCAATTACTTTTTATTTTATGATTTCTTTAGATCATAATCAATCATACGTAATAATAAAACAGAAGAAAATATTTATAAATATTAATTAATTGTTTAAATTAAATTTATTAAATTTATTAAATTAATTAAAAACCTACTTAAATTATATGAATGTCGACAAATATATTATTACATAGAAATTCATGTTGAAAAATATAATTACCATTGCTCATGTCAATAGAAAGAAAAAATATCGGTAAATATTTCATTTAAGGGAGCCCCTTCCAACGATCTTGATCTTGACATATGTTATCAAGGTCATGATCCTAGGAGTAACCTCTAACAGGTTTTAGCCGTCGCTCATTTCTCACTTAAAAATTATTAAGAAGAAAAGTTTGAAAAATGATGTTTTTTTATTATTATAGAATAAAAATTTGCTTTAAAATATATTTTACAACTTTTCATGCAAAGCGAAACTCTCATTCTACTTCTCCCCTCTCCCCCTGCTACGGAGCATAAGATTTTCTATGCAAAGAAAGTGCGTCCCTATGTGTTAGGGATGAAACTAAATATAAAAATTATATAAAAATCAAAATTATATAAGAAAATAACTTTTCTGCTATAAAAACAAAAAAAATTTTTGTTTTTATAGCAGAAAATCTATTTATTTTAAAGCAGAAAATTTTTGTTCTATATAGTATAAAAAAGAGACTTATTTTTTTTAACTTTTCTTTTTAATAATTTTTTAACGAATAACGAGCGACTGAAATCTGAGTAACCTGAACATTACTCAGAGTATCGACAAGATATTACATTATCTATTACATTAAAGACGATCACTTATGAAAGTTTGCGTGTTGACTGTTAAAATTTAAGTGATTATTAGTTTTGTGGATATGTATATATACGTTTAAAGCTTAATAATATTCGATTTTTATTTAAAACTATATCTTAATATTATCATGTTGAAATTTGATTGATAATAAAGATGATAACTACAAAGAAGAAATTGTAATTTTTCGGCAATATATAATAGCAGGCAAAATATTATAGCATTAAAAGTATGCGTACTTATTTATAGCATTTATGCAATAAAAAAATCACGAATTTAATAATAAATTATCAAAATATTTATGTTAATAATTATAAATTTTTATTAATTGTTGGTAATGTTATCGTTCTTTAATTATCCCCGGGATATTTTTATAGCCCCATTGATAATCATGAAAATTTGCCCAAGTCCGACGATCTTTAATAATATCTTGTCGGTGTTCAGGACAATATGTATCAACGTCATTGAAAGAGCTCTTCTAAACAGGATATTCACCAAAGTATCATCCCAAAGTATATAACCTTTTTTATATTTTGTTTTACTCACTAAATCTTATTCAAACTAAATTATGTTGTAGATACACTTTATCATTAGATATAGTTTTATTTCAGTGATATAAAAAACTATATATACATATAATCTAAACTGTGACTAACGCTAATCATGATTAATATATCCAGCCATAAATTTAGCAAGATAGAAAATGATTCCCAATCCGTTTAACTAGTCGTATCTTTTTTACTGCAGCCATAACGAGGAATCGTTTATTATCAGTGAGAGTAAAGTAGGAGACCGGATGTTGTTCGATTCATTTAGTTATGTTTTGTAACGAAGTATTAATGCGCATGATAAGCCGCCAACTTTGTGCAAACATGATGAGCGCCGATGAAAAGAGAAAAAGCAGGATGGAAGTTTTGGCGATATTTACAGCAACGAATCGGAAGCCGTATAATTTTTCTTCCGAATGGCATGCTCAAGAGGCAAATGAACCATTAATAAGTAATTTATTCTGCAAGCATAATAAGTTAATTTATTCGTGACGATTCCTATTAACTCGTTCTTCACGACTCGCCTAGAGATTTAAAAAAATTATCGTACTAATACTAATTCTTTGCGATATGACAGCGATTAAGCCGGGAATGAGATTAAACGATTGCAATGATCCTTCATTATTCGTTCGTAATAGGAGAAAAATGATAGCGCTATAAGCTATATAATACCAGCTAAAATCCGCATTATATTTTCTTTAACGCAGTCCATATTTCTATAGCTAAAGGTAATTCCGAACGATTGCTTCCCGGATTTAGTAAATTATCACAACAGATGTTACGATCGGAAGAATTTTTCCAGTTACCTAGATGCCATTTGCAGTACGCTGGACATTCGTCGTTTACTCGCATTCGATCAGCGTGAAACAGTTTGAGATCGGAGGTGCTTTAAGTGAGCGGGAACATGATTCCGAACAATATATCTCGCGGATAATGTATCTCATTTTAATGATCAGAAAAAAATTTATAATGTCGAGGCAGATTGAAGCGACGTCCAACTCGTCAATCGGATGCGAAAGGAATCTGCCTGCACTTTTCATGTGTGTTTACGAATTTTTTTTGTCGATTTCAACCCACCGATCTGCCGAACTTTATATGGCATAAACGCATGAAAACTAAGAAGGAAAAACGCCAATCACCTCAAAGCACGTTAAAATCAAGATCAGTGTAAAAACGCTGTTAATAGCTAACAGACATTGTTCACCTAATTTTCTTCGGGTATTTTTGCGCATAAACATATATATATATAATGCAGTTTATGTGACCGTTCGATGCAATCTAGTATGCCCGAATATATTTAATATTCAAATAAATAAATAAAATCTAAATAAAAATATCCATTCGAATATGCTTTTTTTTTATTTGTCAAGAAACGAATAAATACTTTTTTCATTCTGTTTGAATGAATATTTTTTGAATATGATTACGAATTTTCGTTTTTACTTCTACTCTGTATTATTTGTACATAATTTGCAAGCCTACAAGAGAACAGAAATCTGTAAAAACAATGAGACCGTCAGAGGAATTCATCAATGATGATAGATAGCAAATTAGTGACGTGATACAGTATATAATTAAACAAATTGAGGATAAAAATGATATCATCTCAAATAAAAATTTATTATTAAATTATTATTATATTATTATAAAATTATATGTTATCTCAAATGAAGATTTATGTAAAATTATAATATATGTCAAATAGATTGTATTTATAAATAAAAAATGTATTTCTTTCCTAAAATATTTTTTTTTATTTCTAAATTTTTCTCATGAATACAAAAATACTAAATATTACAAAAATAAATAAAATTCATTTTTTAAATTTAAAATCAAATTTAAGGAATAATGATTGCTTATTGAAGCTTTCAATTTATATTTTGTTTAAATATTTAAATGAATACTCATATATAAATACTCATTAAAAAATTATATAGGTTTTTTGTGAATAAATATTTTTGAAAACCTAAAATTTTGAATGAATATATATATATATTTTTTTAACGTAAAAATTTTGAATAAATATAATTTGTAGCTCAATTACAAATTTTTGTATTTATCGGGCATATTAATGCAATCTGTTGACATTGGTTTGCAGCACTATCTAAATGATTATCGTAAAACATATGCATTTTTTAAAATAATATTACAGATAACTAAATTAATTTAAAGAGAAAAAATGAAATTTAATTTATTTCAAAAATTGCACGTTTTTTTTGTTATTATTTTTAAAACTGATTATTTGTAACTTTTTTGTATAAATATTTGTTGTTCATGTCAGTTTTATTGTTTATTTAGGGTCATTTTAACAAATTTAATCGATCAATAATCCATTGGAATTGGCCAATCGAATTTGCCGTCAAACGAAATGACAAATGCAATTTTCAATTCCAATGGATAATCGGTCGATTAAATTTGTTAAAGTCCTTTGTATACTAAAATTATAGTTTTTTATTATTATATATTTACTTTAAAGTTAAGAATTTCTTGGTGCATTTCAGAATAATATTATTAATACGGCTATATTCCTAATTTTCACAGGATGGAAAAGTCAGTGACGCTGAAATACAGGCAAATCAATAAGTTCTTAGAAAATCTGTCAGAGAGCATGTCACATTACTTTTAACAAGCATTTCTCAGTTGATTACTGTCAAATTTTGAGCAGA
Organism: Atta colombica; assembly: GCF_001594045.1. Classification (NCBI taxonomy): domain Eukaryota; kingdom Metazoa; phylum Arthropoda; class Insecta; order Hymenoptera; family Formicidae; genus Atta; species Atta colombica. The sequence goes on along the minus strand of NW_017259536.1, from coordinate 325,654 downwards.
GTGTCATCGCATGGTTCCATTTCTGTAGACGATTAAAGCGAACAACCTTTGCATTTTTTGCAAAATGGAAAGAAACGAGTTTCGTGCAGTAATAATCAAACATCTACATATGAAAGATTTATGCCGAAAGAAATCAAAATCGAGTCGGATAATGTTCATAGCACATCTGTACCAACGTTTGCGACTGTACAATTAGGTGAATGAATTTAAACATGATCGTACATCTACATGTGATGCATCTCATTCAGGACGTCCAATTGAAGCTGCTACGCCAGAAATCATCGATAAAATCCACGATATTGTTTTGATCGACGAAAATACGCGAGCTTGTTGAGGCAGCATATCACATGGCACAGTAATTTCAATTTTGCATAAACAATTGGATATGAAAAAGCTATCGGCAAAATGGGTGCCATGTTTGCTCACTATGGACCATAAGTACGACCATGTGACGATTTCAAAACAAGTTTGGAGATGTTTGGAGATGTTTCAACGTAATCCAGATGAATTTCTCTGTCGATTCATTACTGTGTGTTACGAAACATGAATTCATTACTTCATACCCGAGACGGAGGAAAGTCAAAACAATGGACCTCACCGTGAACCAGCTCCGAAGAAGGCGAAGATCGTAAAGTCAGCCGGAAAAGTGATGGCCACATAGTTTTTTTGGGATGCACGCGGTATAATTCGATTATCTTCTGTCGAAACAAACGATCAATGGCGATTACTACGCAGCCTTATTGGACCGTTTCAACAACATTTTAAAGAAAAAAATGTCCTCATTTGGCGAAGAAGAAAATCCTCTTCCATCAAAACAATGCATGGGTTCACGTGCCCGCTAAATTCAACGAATTCCGCTATGATTTGCTTCCCCATCCAGCATATTCACCACATTTAGCCCCCTGCGACTATTTCCTGTTTCCAAATCTGAAGAAATGGTTCGGAGGAAAGAGAAATTCACCAGAGAGCAGCTCATCGAAACAGAGGCCTATTTTGAAGGATTGGACAAATCATATTATTCGAATGGAAAAAGTTGAAGAATCCTTGGATCAAATATCGAGTTGAAAGGAGACTATGTTGAGAAATAAAAATGAATCGATCAAATGAAATGTGTTTTACTATATTTTTCTAAAAACTTATGACTTGCCTTCGTAGTATCATATTTTAAGACAAAAAAACGCTGATATAATGATTATAATTTTGTCAATAAAATCAATAAAAAGTCGTAAGATTTTTAAAATGATCTCCTATTCTTTAAAAATTAAAAAAGTATTAAGAAATTACTTATCTTTTCAAAGAAATATTTACTAGGGAGAAATAAAGAAAAATTAGAGAGAAAGAAAGAAAAATTGGCACGTATAGTAAGATATATTATACTTTTTCTTTTGTTTTATTTCTTGTGCCACTTGAGAATTATTTTTTAATTATTTTATTAATTGGCAAGCGTATGTATTTGATAACAAAGTCGTCGCTCTGCATCAACATGGAGTTTTAATTAAGTACTAGGCACATGAGTAGAAATTCTTTAGCCATAATGGAACATACTCAACCGGGGTTCTTTAACAGAGATTATTAGTATGCATATGAGTTTTCGTTTAAATAAAATTAGATTGTATTCATATTGGACAGATATTACGTAGTAAGTTTAAAAATTTATGTTTTTATAAAGCTAAATTGAAAGTTCTTTAAGAATCTTCGTGAAAACCATAGAATAAAATTTAATAAATCGTTTGCAAAAATGCATTTAGAGAGAAAAAAGACAATAGTTATAAATTCTAAAACGATATTCGCTTAAATGTATGCAAAGATCTGTTATAATGTCATATAATTCTGTTAAAGTTAGCAACGCGCGTTAACGTAATTCAGCGTCAACGTGCGTGCATTGCAGTGGACCAAACGCCTACATTTGCGTTCAATTTTCAACATATTAGGTGTACAACTTTGCTTCCGCCGTTTTCCTATAGATGGCTTTAGCAATAAGTGGTCGAAATAAATAAATCATAGACGTCATACAATAAACTTTGGGCATCTGTCAACATAACCCCATAGAAACATTAATCGATTTGTGTCTGCATCATAAAGTTATTCTCGATTGAAAATGTCAGTTTACGAGCCAAATTTTCGTCATTTGCGGGAGGTTTTAATTTTTTGTTTCAATAAATGAAGAAATCTGCGGCTGAGGCTCATCGAATGCTCTCAAATACTTATGGTGAGGCCGCTATTAGTGAAAGAACGTGTCGTGAGTGGTTTCAACGCTTCAAGAACGGTGATTTTGATGTCGAAAACCGGTATAGCGGTGGAAGAGAGAAGGTTTTCGAAGATGCAGAATTGGAGGCATTACTTGAGCAAGCACTCGTGTCAAAATCAAGAAGAATTGGGAGTGACTCAACAAGCCATTTCAAAACGTCTCAAAGCCATGGGAATGATTCAGAAGCAAGGAAATTGGATGCCGTACGAATTGAAGCCGAGAGATGTTGAACGGCGTTTGTTTGCTTGTGAACAGCTGCTTGAAAGGCAAAGACAGAAGGGATTTCTGCATCGCATTGTGACTTGGGACGAAAAATGGGTTCATTACGATAATCCCAAGCCCAGAAAATCATGGGGAGTTCCCGGCCATGCTTCCACGTCGACGGCCAAACCGAATATTCATGGCTCCAAGGTCATGCTCTGTATTTGGTAGGACCAGCTCGGCGTAGTGTATTATGAACTGTTAAAACCGACTGAAACAATTACAGACGATCGGTAAACGCAATTTATATTAAATCGGCGAACGCAATTGATGCGTTTGAGCCGAGCATTGAAAGACAAACGGCCGCACTACAACGAGAGACACGATAAAGTGATTTTGCAGCATGACAATGCTCGACCCCATGTTGCGAAAGTGGTCAAGACATACTTGGAAATGTTGAAATGGGAAGTCCTACCCCACCCGCCGTATTGTCCAGACATTGCTCCTTCTGACTATCACTTGTTTTGATCAATGGCACACGGCCTGGCTGATCAGCACTTCCGGTCTTATGAAGAAGTAAAAAATTGGATCGATTCGTGGATAGCCTCAAAAGATGATCAGTTTTTTCGACGCGGGATTCGTACGCTACCCGAAAGATGGGAGAAAGTAGTGGCCAGCGATAGATAATACTTTAAATCATAAATGTATAACCAGTTTTTTACAATAAAGCTTCGAATTTCGGAAAAAAACGGCGGAAGCAAAGTTGTACACCTAATAGAAAACAGAAAACTTTGTGATATATTTGAAGAACATTACTTTAACGTACATTGTCTTAAGTCTTAAGATACATCGGTCTAATTTATTGTATTTTACGCAATTTAAGGAATATGGCCGCCGCGTTATTTGTGGTCGCTCGGTTGAACTTGTGACATGGCGATCGAAACTTGTGACGTGGTCATGATCGTTCAAGAATTTTTTCAGTTGGTATCTCCTGTCTTTATCTAAGACCTGACTTCATATAGAGTTGATTATCTATTGTATCTCGCTCTTATATAGTGATTTCACACAGTAATCATTGCTCGTGTTTTAACAACTGTTTTCCTTCCTATTTGATACTTAACATTGATAACACTTATAATTTTTGCTTATAATGAACAGCATGGAACATTATGTTGAACATTATGTTGATGATTGTTACATAGAAGTGGATGTATAGAATTATGGAATTATAATATTTATATTATAAAATGAGGATTTAAATAATATGAGGATAATAAATAATATGAGGATAATAAATAATTAAAGATAATATTTTCAAGCAAATTGCGGAAAGAGAGAGCCAAGAAATTAAAAAAAAAGGCATGAAAAAAAAAAGGTTATGAATTTAGACAAAATATGAATTTAGGTATAAGACAAATATAGGAAAACTTGTTAAGAAAAGTATGTAGACAGCACGATGATAAGGAAAAAAACTAAAGCTTTTATATTTGAAAAATTATATTTAACGTAAATTAGTTTAAAGAGTATAATAAAAAAGGATATAATATGTAGAAAAAGAAATATAGATTTAAATTTAAATAATAATAACACACTTAAATAGATTTTTAATTAGCCATTAAGAAATATGGATGGATGTATGAGATTAAATAAAACTATAAAAGTTTTCTTTTAGAAACTTTGTAAACTTGAAACAATTTTTTTATTTTTTTCTATAATTTTCGCATAGAAAATATATTCCAGAATTGAAATGCGCATCTTTATTTGTCAGCGCGCAATTATCAGGTAAGCCAACACTGCTCGTGATATGAACGCACAATTATTATTTTTACAAAGAGAAGCAACAGCCAGCTTCATTAGCTTGATCGACCAACTATGCGACATCAAACGCGATAATAGGCATCCTTGCTTATTCCGCGTGTACATGACGTGTCGAGTATCAAGATTGCAGACACCATGCAAATATCGTGATGGTAAATCGGTCTGCTTAATACATCTATAAGCCTGAGGGTTCTTGGCGATACGATAAACGAGCTCTGATAGGATAATATCGCATCCGGCGGATTATGTCTTCACTCACACTTCTCAGATGAATGTAAGTAATTCGAAATACGATCCTCGACACTTCTACCAAATAGCTGAATGGATTTTTTTGCTTAATCTACGCGTCTGCTCGATGTTGTCATAACTGTTGGTGACGAAGCGATGTAGGAAGTAACTTCGCAGATAAGCTTGAGTGCAATCATCTCTCTCTCTCTCTCTCTCTCTCTCTCTCTCTCTCTCTCTCTCTATCTATCTATCTATCTATCTATCTATCTATCTATTTACAATATTTATCTATCTCTCTCGCTCACTTTCTGCTCGACGTCGAAACTGTCGTACTCGATTAATTGTCGCCTAATCCTTCAACCGTGACGCCTTACACACGCCAACGATTTTAAGGATTCCATACCAACTTCGCTACTAATATCGAATTAATCTTTTACTATAGACACAAGTTTTCTCTCTCGTTGTATAATGTTATTATTACGCTCGAAGCTGGTACATTGCATTCATCATTGCATTTAATGTTAAGTAATCAAGTCCGTTTGGATTCCATTTGTCTATCATAAAAAATACATTTGCAAAGTGAAAAAAATTAGCATTTAGTAAAATAAGAAAGATTATAAGAAAAGATTATAAGAAATAAATACACACAGAAAAAATTTACTAAATCTTAATATTATATATGTATATTTCTTTGAATAGTACTAAGTAAACGTTTACTTATACAGTAAATATTTTATTCGATTAAATCAAATTAATGGTTTTTGTATCAAATAAATATTTACATTTAGTAAATGTTTACTTAGAACTTATTTATTCAAATAAATATTTATTAAAATTTAGTTTTTTTTAAGTACACGTATGTGATTTTCCTGATTTGTTTCAATACTTTAATTAATAAATTTTTTGTTAAAACTTATTATAATGTTTAATATTACTAGAAAAGTACTTATGCAAAGAAAAGATTAAGCCAAAATATTAATACGTGTCCGTGGTTTCGCCAAGAATTTGCATCGACGAAACCGAATCAACTTCCTTACACCTTCGAAAATCCTCTTTTTTTTGGTTTTGCCTTCTCAGTGTAACGGCCGAATTTCCGATTTTGCAATATCCATCCTGATACGTAATGAAAATGGGTGGCTCGCCAGGCCGCCTTTGCCACTTGAAAGCTCTAAGTGAGAATATCAAAGTCTGTTTTTATTCACGTAGAGTTTATTTATTTTCCCGTTGCATAGCTATAGAATTTCGTTCACATATTCTAGCAAAAAACTTTTTATTAGGCCAGATTACGAGATGGATACGTGCTACAAAGTACTTTTTACCAAGCCTACTTCGTTCCGGGAAAAGTCATTTTATGAATGGATACGGTCAGAAATTTTTTTTGCAAAATAATGTTCCTATATATATATACTTCTTTTATGTAATATGAGCGTTATTGGTCAAACAAATGTTGTTAACTAAACGTTGACTTAATAGCTTGAGCCATGTTACACTAAGAAATAATAAAAAATATATCAATTTCGAAATTTTTGATCGTTCTCGGTATAAACTTCATGTTATAAACACGTATTACCTAAAGAAATGAAACAGAATCGATATTGAATCGATGTTGATTCGACGTCGATATCATCAAATCGAACAGAATCGATGTTAAAGCGACATCGATTTCTCATTGGATAATATGTATACTCCCTTAAGGGGACCCTAAACCCTTCTATTTTATCGATTAAAGCGTCTCAAGCTGTCAAGTTGTGACAACATTTGTTTGATACGAAAATTTTGCAACCTATACTTACGAAATAGTAATCCACAAATACGTTTACAAATAACGTCGAGTACTTAGAATTAGACTTAAGCCTGTGGTACACAATGTTTGTTTTCCTGCTGGATTGCTAGCTGGATTAGAATCTTGCCACCGCATTGGCTGTGATGCTGTCAGTGCCAGTATTGCAGCTAATACGGTGGCAAGATTCTAATCCAGCTAGCAGGAAAAAACAAGCATTGTGTGCTGCAGACTTTAAACACTTTATCGCGATAAATTTGTTATACAAAAATTGACACAAACGTGCGACTGAGTGTATCATAGATTGCGTGAGATACAGTGTAGTAGTATATAAAGACACATTGATGCGCTGGAAAAACAGCGACTTCTGATTCATCGGAATTCGTGCTTCGCTTTAGAATCCCCTTAAAGATCAGAAATGTTGATATCCTCTCCGAGCCCTAAACAGATTATCATAGGAGCTAAAAAGGACTGGGTCAGGACATTTGGGATTAGAATAATTCTAATCCTGAACTTTTCGCAGCCTCAATCAAAATTTGTTCGACTGATAAATATATAAGGATTTTCCTGCGTTGTTAGTCATATTACTTGGATCGATCCTTTGGCCGATTAGAAACTAATTTATTCTGAATTGAATTTACTCACTTTTATTTATTCTTTACTTATAGCATATCCCTCCTGACATCAATATTTTTTCTCGCGTTGAGAGAAACGCTAAAAAAGTTTAGACTTTCTTAGAGCGTTAGCATTCTCGTTTTTACGGGAATTTCTCTTGAAGATTTGATCTCGTGATTAATTTCAAGAAACTAGTCACGCGATGCTTCAAAGTTTTCAAGTAAGTGCGACTTGTACAAAACGCACATACATTACATATTGTTTCATTTTGTAGATATCGATTCGTGAGTTCGATATGCGCCGTGATCCGGAGAAACTCTTTCAATCGAGATCACGAATTGCTTTCGAGAGTTTCGAAAATAAATATCCGAAGTTCTATATTTGTTAACCGGACATTCTTTGGCAGTCGAGCATAAAAATTTCTTTCCGGATGAGATAAGAAATTCTGAGAACTAATTAAAGTTTTCGAGAGAATGTAGACCACCTAATGAAGAGAGTTTCCGGTGGAGTAAACTTGGATCGCTATCGGGACAGGCTTCAACTTTGAGTTATGACAGACCAGATATCCATCATTGTAAGTCATGAACCTCAATTGACATTATCCTGCTTATGATGATATTTTGTTACATTAACGAAGATATAAAACGTACATAAAATATTATAAAATTTAAGAAAATCAATGCCGATTAAATTGAATAGAAGAAAGCTCCTTATTATGAGATAGATGCCTAATATGAGCGGCGTTTCTGCTAAACTAATAGACGCTATCTATTGGTTATTATTTTTATCATGAATTATTTTATCATGAATTTATTGCTCTTGGATTGGAAACTGTTTAGTAGAAAATTCATTATTAGAGCATATATATATATATCCTATAGTCATCGTAAAAAAGATTTTAGAATTTCAAGTTTCATTGAGATGAACCTTTAAATATTGTTTATTATTTAATAAATAAATATTTGGCAATAAATTCTTCATGTAATAATAGAGTAAGATCATACTAATAGAAAAATACGGGATATGTTGAATTGTTTAATTACAGAAATTTGATGATCGCAAAACCGTAAGGCGTAGAAATCGTAATGAGATACTCAGGGTATTTCTAATATGAAATACCCATGCTTCCATGTCATAGTGAAAATCGTTGAAAGTATAAATGTTATTGCACAATAATAAAAAGGACAACCAGAATGAACGTCGAGTGCCTATTTCTGCGATGCTTGATTTCAACTATCTGAAGATGAGTTCTGAGTATAATGTATTGCATACTAATTTTTCGCGCATTTTTCTGGCTGTGTTTATTTGTATTTAAGAAACATTAAATAAAGTTTTTTAGTTGCAATACTGATATACTTTGCGTTTTGTTATCGATTTCTCGGGGCATCTCATATTAGGAGCACAGTTTTTTGATTTTGCCATTTGCTGACTTTTTATATTTCTTTAAATTAAAAAAAAAATGAAATTTGAATTGAATTTTATGTAATATTATTTTAAACCTTATTAAAGCTTATTAAATTCTCTTCAAAATGACTTTTTTTTTTTTTAAATTTTGCTCATAGAATTTTAGCATTTACCCAAAATGAATTCGATATCTCATAATAGGGGCCTTTCCTCTAAATCAATCAAATTATATTATTAGATGTAATTATACATATGTAATTACATATATACTGGAGCGAAATAAAATTAATAAAAATTCTCAAAAATATTTTACCGATAATTTCTTCAAACTATTCGCCTATACAGCAAATTTTTATACAGCAAATTTAAGGTATTTTTATGTTCCCAGTTTTTTCTTTGGATAAGAATCTGTTGTATGAGTATTTAAAGTTATTAAAAATTGTAGTTTTATGCACGCATTAATAGTTTATGTTTATATTTGGATAACAAATCGTAAAATTAAAGTTGTCAGTTTGAAGAAATCATTGATGTAATAGCTATTATTTCATTTTGACTGTACGTTGTTGAGGAAACTGTATAGTATAGGATGATGTATGCTTTTCGATTATTTTCATCGTATATTTCGTACTTCTTTCCTAGCGCGTGTCTTAAATTTCGCATTCTCATCATGAAAGGAGGATAGGTTGTAATAACTATAAATATCAGTAGATGTGGTCAATTTAATTTTGATTACACGATACTACGGATAATTTATATAATGAATAGATGTTCAAGCTGATAATGTTCATCTCAGCATTCTATCTATCGGAAAGCTATTAGCTTATTGTTCGGTTTACACAGCTCGCTTCGGCTCTCTGTGGACAATTAAAGATACTCCATGCGAACTGAGAATCAGGTAACTTTTGTAAAAAAACTTTCAAACAAAATTACAAGCATCGTTCCATACAAGGAGAACGAAATAACTCCTTCCCAATAACTAAGCTCAACTTGACAATGAAAGAGAGAAATAAATGCAAAATTTCGCACATGCAAAAAGAAACGAATGGGAGTTTAATGCTCAATACTAACATAATACGTTTGGAAAGCATCTCAATTGAGATATTATCACTTATTATCGAGACTTATTTTCTAAATTGATTGATAATATTTTATTTTTATTTATTTAAATGTTCAATATTGACGTAACAAATTTGAAAATTTTCTTAGTTGAATATTCTTTAAATTATACAAAGTTATATTTAAATCACAATCCATTAGTGTTGACAATATTTTATCTTTAATTATTTATATCTATCCTCATTATACGCATGATTAGTGATACTAACGAAAAATGTTAGAATGTTTATAGAACTGTCGACTGAATCGCGAACATAGAATCATCGTGGTATCCTATTGGATGTGCACTAACATGCAAATCTCTGACAGCTGCATTCCGTTTTTTATAATTAAACACTGTTATAAAGCGACAAAATCGAGATAAACAAATTTATCTATTAAAGATTAGAGACCTTTTTTGTGAGCTATGTGTTATTATCCCGATAAAATATGGTAATGAGTTTCAACGCATCCGTTAGCCAATAGTCATCAATTATTCTGAATAATGGTATGCAAATAGGACGCAGCGTAGGCAATTAATGTCACTATTTGTGGAGGCTTATCCCTCGTACAAATAGAACGCAACAAAGCCGCAGCGATGGTCCTATATTTGTCGATCATAGGCAAGTATAACGTGACGCTCATTGGAAACTCGACAAACACGCGATACTGATCATTCTGTTATGCGCATCGTACCTAATGTTCGTAGATCGTATAATAACGTCGTCCTCCAAAATACTTGTACATGTACGCGGCTTAATTGGGCAACGATATCTAGCGAGTCGCGCGAAATGGCTTAATATGATGTGCACATCCATTGCACTTAAATCTTTGCTTATGTGGATTTCGTCTCCCACATTAAACAAAAAAATATCTTTTATATTTCTAAAAGATTTCTTGCCATGTCTTCAGATATCTTTCATTTTTTATGAAAAGACATCTTTTAGGGATTTAAAAGATATCTTATGCAACATTTATAGATGTTTTTTATAGATCTGGAGATATCTTTAAGACACCTTATATAGAATTTGAAGATATCTAAAAGATATCCTTTAGATATCTGGCAAATATGTTTGAAATACTTTAAAGATATCTAAGACATCATGCCATGCTACATTCATTTTTTAATACGCTTATTAGGAAATAAATAATAATGCATGTTAAAGTTTATTAATCAAAAATTGTTTTCAATGTTGTGAACAATTTTTAATTAATAAATTTAACACTGTCTTTTTTTTTTATATATAAAGAAATAGACACCTTTTCATTTGGAAAATATAATAAATTATATTTTATATAACATATTATGTTATACATATTATATTATAATACATACAATTATATTATGTACAATTATTACATATAATTATTACATACAATTATATATATTATGTATATATTACATTTATTATATCATTTATTATATTCATATTTATTATATTCATAACATTTATTATATTCATTAAATATGTATATATGTAGTTTATGCGTCTCTCTCTCTCTCTCTCTCTCTCTCTCTCTCTCTCTCTCTCCCCTCTCTCCCACTCTCCCTCTCTCCCTCTCTTCCCCTCTCCCTCCTTCCCCTCTCTCTCAATAATAGGATTGTATTTTTGTATATAATATTAGAATACACATACATTTGGTTTCTTTTACTACGCAACATAATGAAAACATAATACAACATAACAATAAATCAAGATGGATCAAGAATTAAGGATTTGACCAATGCGGACTCTGTTCTTCAAATAAAATAGTCTCAGCATCTACTGATCGAAGCTTGATCAAGAATGAACAGTGCAGATTCTATCTTCTTTCGACAACATCCATTGGTCAAAGTTAGATAAAGAATATCGCCCAATGCGAACTCTGGCCTTGAAAGAAAAACGGTCCCAGCACCCATTGATCAAAGCTGGCAACCAGTGTGAATTCTGTCTTTTTCAAGGACAGCATCCATTGATCGAAGTTAGGTCAGATCACTTGTATTACATTGGATTAGTGCACATTAAAACCTGCTTTATGTAAAGCATGTAAATAAAGTGGTACAATATAATCAGTTTTGACACTGTAATAATATATAAATATTCTTTTAAATAACATGTCAAAAATGTTATGTTTATTATTTAATCATTTAATATTTGTTTTTATACTTAACTTTACTAATTTCATGTTCAGCAGCTTTTAATATGCACTAATCCAGATAATATTTATATTACATAAGATATCTAAAAGACGTCTTTTAGATGTCTTATGTCTAAAAAATGTCTAAAAAATGTCTTTTAGATATCTTATGCAACATAAATGTCATCTGGGAATCTAATGTAAGGCAAATAGCAAATTTAGATGTAATGCGAATCCTGCTTTAATATCGAATCGATATTCTTCGTAGCATTCGGTTAAAGTACAAAATTGTAAGAAATATTTGCTATTTTAAAAGAGAAATTTTAAAGAAACAAAGTAGGTATAGATTTAATACCTGTGATTCTTCATTGATATCCGTCCAGGAATATATATAATACAATTTAATAAAACATTGAAAAATAATGAGACAATTCGTAAATTGTAGTGTTTTTTACTAATATACAATTTAGGAGTGGATTGATTTTCTTAGAATTTTCTATACAATTTTTCAGGATTTCTGTATAACTCTCTCTTGGACTTTTAAACTGTAGTTTTATACAAATTTGAACTTCAAAAATGCTGACAAAACTCCACATTTTTCTAGAATTGTACCCGATACACTACGAAAAATATCAATGGATCTGAAAAGTATATCTTTAACCATATGCTACGATATTGAAATTTGAACCTTAAAAATACAATAGTTTATGTAATAGAACTGTAAAAGTTTCACCTATAAATGAAGAATGCTATTTATGGGTTTCAAGAATATTGACATACAGTCATACACTTGAGCTACAAACCTATATAAAATTTAAATGAATATTAAGCACCAATAACATTTCGACTGCAAATGGCTTTTTCATTTTTAGATTTTTAAAACTTAAATCATGCAAAATAATGTTGCACATTAACAAATACATATATTTCAAATCAAACTGATAAGAATAAATTAATTAATGGAGTCATACGGACAAAATATGCGTCACGAATGCCTTCTGAACATAGAATTTCTAATGTCGTTGTTGATTGAATTTATTAATCAAATATTTATATTAATCTTTGTATGTCAATGGAGTTTATATTTCATTCAAAAATAAACAATTTTATATCTGGAGCTCTATTCTTGAAAAGGAACGTCTATATTAAATCATATATTACGCAATTATAAAGGTTGATTCGAATTACGTGCACTTCGTATTAGCATTTGTGCGCCCCCGAGTTCCGAGCTCGGTTTCGTCTCTCGGTCTTTTTCCGTTGCGGCGACCGGCAATACGTACGTACGACACAAGAGAAGAGGAAATCGCGTTTTAAAATTATAATCACAGGTAATTCTTTTTTATTTTTAATTACTACTGTGTCATCGTTACATAACGTCATCAAGGAAAATAATTTCCACATAATATATATCTTATTTTGGCATTCAACGTTTCTTAAATTATACCGTTTGCTGCAGCTTTACAACTAACTTCAAATTAACTCGATCACTGTAATAATTTATATTTACACATTTAAATTGATAAATATTGCGCGAATTTTAACAATATTTATCAATTTAAGTGTATAAGTATAAACAAAAATATTTTTGCATATTTTGGAATTATATTTTGAAAGTTTAGTATTAATTTTGTACACGTATAATTCAAGAATATGTATTAGTTTTTATATTTATATCATACTATAAATAAAAAATATAAATGCAGATCTATCGTTTACGTTGCTTTTGATTTTCATTATCAATTTAGTGGAAATAGCAGTTTATATTATAATACATAAAGGACAAGTGTTTCACGCGCTTGCGAATCTGCATCCAGTGATTATAACATGATTGCAGAGTCTCTTAGTAAGAGGAAACATCATTACATTTCTGTAAGCACGTTTAATGATAATGTCAGCGAGGTTGCAATTAATCGCATCCCTCGCAACTTGCTGACACTTTGAAGGCGCCCTTGTTGGAGACTCTTGATGGAATCTCTTATATGAAGGCTAAAGTTCATAGATCATAATTTAAATTTAAGAATAACAATACTATTTTGGATAGATTCAAATTTAAAAATAATGTATAAAAATTTATCAAACTAACAGGTATCGAGAACATGACGGAAAAAGAATCGGCGCATCTGCTGAGTCCATCGACCAGTTGACATTAGGAAATTGATTAGTAATCGATCAGAGAGCAAGACAGATATTGCAAAAGAATCGACCAAGAATTCCATGGTGCCGGCACAGTAAATATATCGCGTCTAGATATATCGCGACACTGAGCGTCAGCGTCTTTGATGTCACAAAGTCACGTGATCTGTGGCCATTTTGAGAACTGTACACGCGCTCACATTTAAATATTTTAACTAAATTACGACACTGATTAATATGAGCGTTTTTAAATAAAAGATGCGTATGATACAATATATCACAATAAATTATTTCATCTTTGTTTAATTACAAACAATAAAAATAAAATTGAGTAATTGTTTTAAGATATGTCATCTATGTTTCTTGCTGGAAAACCGTATAATAAATGAAATTATAAAATAAATGGATACTATTCATTCGTTATAAAATGTATTATTGAAATGTGT
>NW_017259536.1:311247-311468 GCF_001594045.1 Atta colombica | reverse complement strand
TGTGTGTGTGTGTGTGTGTGTGTGTGTGTGTGTGTGTGTGTGTGTGTGTGTGTGTGTGTGTGTGCGCGCGCGTGTGTATATATACATATAAAACAAGCTGTTTACAGATATATTTTTAAAGAAAAATTTTACTTTATTTAATAATCATAATAATTGCTGGTTCTAGAAAAAATAAGTAATATAGAAGAATTAGAATAATATTATATATAAGAATTAGATAA
>NW_017259536.1:274150-311147 GCF_001594045.1 Atta colombica | reverse complement strand
ATGTAATCATTAGAACACATAATAAATAATATAAATCATTAGAATACATAATAAATAAATATGTTGAGAAATAAATATAAAAAAAATAAATATGATTATTAGTAAACAATAATAAAAATTATCAAATAAATATTGTAGCAGAAATGAAATATTCAGTCACACAATGATTAAAATTTAAAAATGATTAATGTATAATTGTAAATGTACTTTTTATTATGAAAAATAAATATAACTTTAAGTACTATTTAAAAACACAAATTATTTGCTTTAAAAACAACAATTTACTTTAAACATACAAATTCTCTGCATTAGCATTTTTTCAAGTATGGAATTTGTGTTTTTTAAAGTAATGAATTTATATAATTAAAGCAGAAATACATTATGCTATCAAATCAGGATAACAGATAATCTCTTAATCTCTAAAATCTCAAACTTTAATGCTTGATAGTTTAGAGCTTTATAAGGCTAACTGCCACGTTTTTCTGTCACATTCTTTCGTTTCATGTAAAAACATGTTGAGATTAATTTCATCAAAATTGGAGGTGAAGATCCTCTTCTAAATAATTACAGAATGAATTTTATTATTTGTTCAATATTACAGTCTTGCGTTCCTAGTTTGGTTAGGGTTATAACGCAGTCATCTTCTCTGTGGTACAACTGACGCATGCGCGTGACGAATTTATCTTATCAAAAAAAGTGGTGTGTCGCAACTGATATATCTAGACCGTGGTAAGAAACAGGAGCCCTATTCTTGAAAAAAAACATATACGAAAGTCTAGAAAATTGCTACAGTATACGTTACGTACGCAAATGGATACCGTCACGAATGCTACCCTTCTGAACAAAGAATTTCGATTGTCATTGTTGATTGAATTCATTAATCAAATATTTATATTAATCTTTGTTACTATTGTACGTCAATGGTTTATACTTCATTCGAGAATAAACAATTTCATATCAAGGGCTATATTCTTGAAAAGAAACATACAAAAGTCTGCGGAAATTCTATAGTATACGTAACGTATTGTTACGTCCAGCGGACTCCCACGACTTTTTTTTTTCATGGAGATTTGGAATTCGCTGAAATAAAAAGACAGCTGCGAGTAACGCAAAAGTTGAGCATTATAGCCTAGAGAAAAATTATTTATTAATAATAGATTTTTATTTATTAATATTATTAATATTATTTATTAATTAGTCTATTATTTATTAATAATAGACTAAAAATTTTCTTTTCCTACACTAAAAATTAAAACGAAGAATTCAGCATCTCCTCGTAAATGTCGTTCCGAGATAAACTAAAAATCGGTGCACAAGGGGCGGAACCAAAAGGACATCAAAGTTTGTGCCCCTCGGACACTGCGGCTAAAATAATAATAAATATATCATTAGAAGCATAAGATAGCTTTTAACGGTCAAGTCGCAGACAATTCTCATAAAATCTAAGAAGCGACACGTGATGCTCAGGGATAGATTCTGGGTAGTCTCGTGCCGAAGCTGCCCTTTCTTGACGCACGAGCGTTTATCTATAAATAAATTTTATGGTCATAAAATTTAGGAAAACACTTTTCTACACTACAGACTTCAGTCAATATCCTTTCCTCCTCCAAGATCTTGACCAATCCGAGAGCAAAGAAAAAGTCTACTACTAGTTAACGAAACCTATTCCACCAATTCAAATTGGAATCAGGGACGATTAGTATAAAAACGGATTAGTATAAAAAGGCGGTTTCGCGGTCCTCAGGGTGATTTTTTTTCTCTGAGTTTGGAAAAGTTATAATCGGGACCTTTGAAAAAAGCTACATCCGATTCTCGAAGTCCTTTCTCCATTTGAGTCAGTACAAAATCTATCAATTAAAGGCCAACGGCATTGCTTGATCGAAGAATTTGACGAAGCGGATCTGACACCCATCATCCCATAGTCGACGGCATCCTCTCTGACGATCTCTGGGCCAGCTTATTCATCGTTATGGCCAAATAGTAAGTTTTCATTTCGCTGCAGTACACCGGGTGGTCCCTCTTTAAAGATGACCAAATTTTTAGTGCGTTCACGCAGATCTTCCGCTCCTCGTCACTTAGCGGGGGCTAACAATGTGCGCTGACTCATCGCTTGTGTCCGTTCTAACTTCGTGCAAAATTCTAGAGAACAATCTCCGCTAATTCAGGCATTGGCCCAGACTCCGGTCGTTCAGCCTCCAACCTCGACTCTATCACTATTAGAAATTTCTTACTCCCCTGTCTCCGATTTGTCCTCAGACTTCTTCGATGACCTCTTCCCGTCTTCTCTATTTCACGTCCGATGCCATCATCTCTGATTCAGGAATTTCCCGTCTCGCATACTATCTCCTCAATTTCCTCCCGTTCAACCTAACGCTTACTCTCCCATTGGTCATCTTCCTTTCCTCTTCTATAACATTCATCAATTGTTGGAATACATGTCTTACTTTATTCCTTCCACTAATGACCGAGTGATAGTCAGCATCACAGAATCCTTGCTTATTTTCAGTCCTTATACCATCTCTCATTCCCATCGATCCTCTTTCTTTTCAACCATATGAGCTTACACAATTTTAATTTTCTCCTTCTTCCAAACTCTCCACACTCAAAATAATGTCCGTTTCACACATAACGTTCTTTTCACACACACGCGCGCGCGCGCGTGCGCGCACACACACACACACACACACACACACACACACACACACACAAATGCGTATGACCATATACTTCAGAATAAAGAACCGAAGACTTGTATTTTTATACCTAAGAAAAATGTATTATTAAATATTTCTTTTATTGTACAATATTACTATTAAACTAAACCCTCGTTTGTTAATTTGAAAAATCTCTCCTTGTATTTATTGTAAGCTCTCTCGCGGTTGCACTTCACCCTCTCCCTGGTCACTTGGATTAAGTTTCATGACCGAAAAGCTAGAGCATACGGACGTATAGGCACATCAGGCATTAAAGTGCGCCTTCCCGACACACTGACTCAGTTTGGGCTCTTTAAATTTAAAAGGTATGTTCGACTCGAATGTCCGTTTAGAAGAGTACGAGTTGAGATTTCCACTTCGTCTTCCGTTCGATCCCCGTCTTTTAGGAACTACAGGACGAAGCGAAGCCCCCCGATTTTCATCGGTCCTTCCCTTCACGGCTCTCTTGCGGTCCGGAGCCTGGATATGAAATAATCGGTCTAATAATTCGGTTCTCATTGCGTTCACCCCTTCAGCTCTGTACATACGGAACTTGGACGTAATAATATACTATAGCATTTCCCTAGATGTATATGTTTCTTTACTGTTTTTAAAACATCTATAATCACTGTTATAATCGCTGTTTTTAAAACATTTGTTACATACGTAGTTTATTTATTATATTTTCATTTTGTTCTGTTAATCTTAACCGTTGTAAACAGTCAATACGACGTTTGACATTTTTAGAAAATTAATGGCATGTTCCTTGCATTCAGAGACGCAACAGGCTCGCATGTTTTATATAAAAACAAATCGCAAAAATATGTAACATAAAAATTTTTTGCAGAACGTGCAGAAATTTTCGGAAAAAATATCTCAGATATCCAGAATTCCAAATATCTCAGAAATCACTCGTGATCACTCAATCGTAATCAATCGCAATACATAGCAACAATTCTAAAGCATGAATTGTATAGAATTACAAATGGCGGAATTAGTTAAGATTTAGTTTGTCAATCTGTTCTGAGACAAGATAATTGGCGTTGCAAACCTGATCAACGAAAGACCAATAAAAGTCCAGCTCTAGTATCGACGCCAATATTTTCGGCATGCAGGTGAGTCGTGCGTCTTCCGACGGTGAGTCATATCACGGCCTAATTGTCCAGATAGCCAAAGGACAATATGTTGCCATTTTGCTGTCCGTGTTCAATTTCACCAAACTAAAGCCAAGATGTGTCCACAAACTATTATTCTGATGTCACGTAAAGTCTTCCTTAGAATTCAGCAAACTGTTGGCAAGTTGTCATCATGGCGTGCATGGCGTGCCATAACGAGTTTATATATTTCTTAATGTATACTCTTACAATTTCGTAAACTCATGAAATCTATTTGCCTTCCTGCTAACTCAGTTCACATTATATTCCAATGACAGCAAATTGTCGACAAGTTGAAAACAATACATGCAGTGCATCAATTTTTTCCATGTGTTAAATCTCGCTTGGCTATCTGGGTGGTTTGCGAATTTGGATTCGCGAATCCAGAGCGAGCCGCGTTAATCCTGCGTATTTTTGCGCGCAGGATTTAACTCGGCGGCAAGACTCTTTCCGCCGCTAATAAAGCTTTTTCTTATCTTCGATGCGAGATTTGCATTCAACAGAAATATTCCGATTCTCTCTGTTTCAAGCTATGGATCCTTTCAAGGGGCCTTTCACAATTCCGTAACGGGATCTCTCACCAGCACACGCTAGCGTAGAGTAGCCATCCTTCTCATTGTCTTGGTTAATCCCTTGAGACAATCATCTATAAAAATGTTGCAACAGGATGACAAATTCCAAAATGAAATAAAAACCTATTATTGTAAAATATGAAGTGATATTACCTGTGCGCCATCCTCCTTGTAGATCGTTCGATGTCTCCAGTAGTTCTTTCTTCATTTCCTCCCTAATTCTTGATGATCTTCATTCTTCACTTGTTGATCCGGTGAGACGACGCAATATTACAATACAATAAATCACAAAAAGTCGCTAATACTTCTAAAGTATTATAGTATTATAGATAAGTAAAACTTGCAATAATAATAGCACGCGGAAAAAGAAAACAAGAACATCTAAAATATAAATATTTTAAAATCGAACGACAAGTAAGAGTAATTCACCGGATTTCTTTGCGTATTTTTGAAATATATTTATTCTTCAAATATATTTATTCTTATTTGATACGTTTTTAGCTCACTTCGAGCCATCTTCAGTGAATAATATTTGTGTGTTCGTGATTAAATGTTTCGTATGGTGTTCTTATTGATTAGCAACGGATGTTGCCTCGAATTTCCTAGTTCGGGTTCTTTTCTGTTAATTAATTTTTAGAAATCAATGACATTATTGTTTGCCAGAATGAGAAGTTTATTTTGTTTAACAATTTTCTAACATTTAACGTTGTCTGTGCTTATGATTGCCTTTAAGTCTGTCCTGTACTGCATCAAAACTTATATATCGAAAATCTTAAATACAAGCAAATACAATAATAGACACAAAATATTTCAGAAAGGATGTCCAGATATGTCCGCCTGAAATTAGAAAGAAACAGGACGCTGGTCGGATCGTATTTATGATCCTTGTGATGGATAGAAAATATCACGTCACATTATTTATCTATCGGCATTATCTATTTATCTACATAGATCTATTCATATATACAAGTTATTCACTTGCCTATATATTTTATTTATCTATCCATGTCATCCGGTTTATCTATCAATATGCATTATCTATCTACCTATCTACATTATCTATCTACATTATCTATCTACTTATATATGTTATCTGTTTATTTATTATCATGTTATCTATTTATTAATCTATTTTATCTATTAACCTATGTATGTTACTGATTTTCCTATCTTTATGTACCTCTGTATTATTTATCTATCTATCCATATTACCTATCCATCTATTTACATTATCTATCTGCTTAGCTGCATTATCAATCTATATATATATACATTATCTGCACTCATATATGTTATCTATCTACTTATCTACAATACCTACTTATGTTATTTATACACTTATATATGTTATCTATTTATCTATCTACATTATCTATCTACTTATACAGGGTGGAAATAATCGCCAAATATTTCATGGGCAGATAGAGCGGACTAACTGAATCGAAAAGCCTCTACCATTTTGTAAGTTTTCCCAATAGTTAATGAGATATCCTTAAAAATAGCCAAATACTATTGCGAAGTGTATATGCCTACTAATCGCTTGGCGCGCGGTCCTCGCTTGGGGAGCGGGGATAACCTGGCAAGCGCATCATCCGAGCTATGGAGGCTTATATTTGGCAATTACATCCTGTATGTATGTTATTTATATACGTTATCTATTCAACTAATTATTTATTTGCTTATCTGTGTTTATTTATATATATTCTGTATCTGTTTACTTTATCTATTTATCTATGTAGATACGTTACATTACCCTATTTACATATCTACTTTGTGTATCTATCTGCATCGTTCTATACTGCACCTTTTTTACATTTTTTCTACAAATTTTTTGCACTTTTTTTGCACCTCTTCGCATCGTTTCTGCACATCTTGTGCAACTCTTCTGTATCTGTTTTGCACCTTTCCTGTCTTCCGCATCACTTCCGTACATCTTCGAAATTTCTTCCGCATTTTTTAGCAGCGTTCCGACACGTCTTCTATATCTCTCCATACCTTTTTCGCATTTTATCTGTCTACACATATTTATTTACATATTTACTTATCTTCGCACGTTATTTATCGATATGTCGTTATTTACCTATTTTCTGATATTATTTATTCATATATCTACGTTATTTATTTGACTATTTATGATACTTGTCTCTTATTTATTATATATCACTCATCTATATTATCTATTAACTTACACATACTTTCGACACCTTAATTTTTTGCATTTTTTAACATTTTTTCACATTTCTTCTATATGTACACAACATATGGATAATTTGCATTAAAACCAAAAAAAACAAAAAAATTTAATTATCTCACTATGGCACACTTTGTGTTAATTACCTCCCAAGTTATCACTAAAGAGTATATAAGAGAATAAGTAAGAAAAAAGTGATTATTTCGCAAACATTACGTGATATAAATGAGAGCGTAATGAGTTAATAAAGATGGATTAATAAAGATTGATCGATATATAATTTGTATCCTATATGGAAAAGCGCAAAAAAATGTTCAACAGTTAGTGCCATAGTTGACACAAATATTATACTTATTTACTAGAAAGACATTATAATTTTTTAAATTATCTTTAAATATCATAATTTTTATTATTATTTTTATCATTATTATAATATTATCTTTTAAATAAAATATATTCACATATATGTAAGTATTGCTAATAACAATAATAACTCAGCAAAAATTTGAAATTGTGAAACTCACTAGAAAAGACATTAAAAATGTAAAAAGGGCCAAGTATATTTTTCAAAAAACCAATGTTAAAAGACAATATTAAAAAATAACAAAAAAGAAGAAAAAGTAAAATAATATTTCAAGTATATTTATTAAAAAGTCCTCTAGAACATGTATCTCTAAGCGGCTCTTAAAGATGTCCTTGTGATGTAGAAATCCTTTGGACATCCTTTAGAATTGTGTTATATGAAATAATTTTTTACAATTATAGACTTAATATGAAATACGAAAAATATTTGAAGTTTATAAAGTATACAATATATTAAAATGAGAAAACGCAATAGATAGCGTAATGAGAGGCGCAGAAATTGAAAAGGGATTTTTACATGGATAACAAATAGAAAAATTGTACAAACAAAAAATCGAAAATGAACAAGCTCTCCAGCAACATGCTCGACATGTTTTGATTATACTCGTAATTTTAGAATAAGAATTGCTAAGACAGTCGTTCGCATTTGACTTGTCAATGATTGCATTCCATTTAACGCTCACAATACTCGTGGAATCATTTCATCTTTGTTGTTTATCAAATGTTAAACAAGGACAAATGATGCTCGTAAGTGTTACGAGTGTTAAATGAAATGTACCACAATAGTACCACAAATATCAATGAAAATATCAATTAAAATTATTAAAATTTTAATCATATTAATGAAATTAATGTTACAGTAATTCACGTTAATTCATTCTACTTATAAAAAGATATTTGTACATAGACAATATAATTTCGAAACATATTAAAAGAAATACGTTTAAATCATTTTGAGAAGTAAAAAATACCACTAAATGAATTTTTGTTCGCAATATCTATCGTCTTTAATTTAACGTTCTTCACATTTACTAAAGGATTTATAAGCAAACATTCACCCATGAATTCGTCCATTGTCGCCAATATTAGCAGAAATTGTATTACAGGACTTAGAAAATATAGTCCTCGAAAACTTATCTTTGGAATTTTCCTTTTAATACCTATAATGAGAAATTGAAGTTCACAATGGAAATTGACGGCAATGATAATATTAATATTCTGGAGGTTATTGATCAATGATAGAGTTAAATTTGATTTATTTAAAAGATCCACTAATCCGCAGAGAAATATTTAAATTCAAACCACCCAGTGGAATACAAAAATAGTTTTGTGATTGGTCCTTTGACAAGATATTATTTTTATCAGATTCCCGTTTTCACGCTAAAAATTTAAACACGATAGTTGATACGTTGTTGGAGAACGGTTACCTGTTGAAATTTATTTTTTCTACCGTTAACAACCACATTAAATAGAAGTTGATTTACTTGCATTACCGAAAAAATTAGCGTTTTTAATGTTTCTGTTCCTCGTATTTCTTTATAATGGTTTCACAGAATAAAAATTCCTTTTCATGATTAAAATTAGGGTTTTAGTAGGTATTGGAGACGCACAGATGCGGGGAGCTGAGGATCTTGGGACAGGGGATGGTTGCGCTCACTAATGCTCACAGGTTCTCTTTTCGGAATTTATTAGTAACATATGCGATTATGGTCACATACACCATCCATCTGCTTATCTCTATCTGTACCCTCCCCCTCTGCGACTTCGTGCATGGCTTCCAGCACTGTCGGTAACAACGCCGGCCGATAACCGAGCCAGACTGATCGAGTTTGGTCCCTCAAACTTAATTGCAATATGCCGCTAGACTCGTTAACACTTGATAAATACAAAAGACTGTGCCCTTGTGGGCATACTATATAGTATAACATAACTTTTGAATTGGCATAACAAAAGCGATCAACTTAACTCAAAGAAAACGAAATCACGGTACAATACATTAATTACATTAGTATATGCAGTACTTAGAACACGTAGATTGATGTTTTACTCGCTTGCCGTCCCAACGGCGCATATTATCGGCTGCCCAGGTGTCGGTAAAAGTAAAATTTTTGAGTATTTTGAAATCTACGCACGTCAGGTTAATAGGTAATGATCGTTGCATAATATCTTCTTATAGGGACCACGATATTTCGGCAGCAATTTCTTGAAAGCTCCTGAGGTGCTGTCGAGGTTTTTCACCATCACTAAATCGCCTGCCTTATACTTGGTCGGAATCTTATTCATACAATCATAATACAGTCTTTGCTTCTGCAACATACACTCTATCGCTTTCTCGCGTACCTTTTCAAGATCTCGCATAATACAGTCTGCATCTGCTTCCAACCATTCTTTAAGGTGGTCGGCATGGAGACCACGCTCATTCCAAAAATCAACTGACAAGGATTTTTCTCTGTTTATTTATTTACAACGTTTAGAAAATACTCGATTTCACCTACTAATTTATACTAAGAGTTACCCTCTAAGCAATTACTTAGCTTGGCTATTACAAGAACAAAACTCCGATTACACATTCCTCTTGATCATTAGCTTACAGAGAACCGATATTTTAATATGCTTGATGCTCCGCTATCTTAAAAAGTCCTTAAATTCGTCCACGACAAAATAACTACCCTGATCAGACATTACTATCTTTGGTATATTATATTGTAGCACTGGAAGTAAATCGCTAAATAGTTCATAGATTCTTTAGAGCTTGTAGTCTTAATAACGTACGAATAAATCGCGAAAATGCGTCTACTACTATTAATATATATTTTTTTATTACCTTCTTGTCTATTGGCTTAACGTGGTCCACATGCATCATTTCGAAAAGAATTTAGTTCTTTCCTATAAAATAACATACCATCTACCTTTCCCTGGAGAAAATAAGATACATTTTAAACAATAACGTTCTCGGCATTTTTGCCGAATGTTGGAAAATCAAATTTAAATCGCTCGGATATTTTTCATCATTTTATTCGTTTCAACATGTCCCATTTCGTTATGGTATCGAATAGAACATGTTCCAATTTCTGGTATTACAAATAGAAGCTTATTTCCTTATTTTTTAGACCAGACTATTCCGTTTGTAATGGGAACTTTTTGTTTTTTCTAATTGATCGACTATCATTTGCTTGATTTTGATGTCTTTGCTTTGCAAATATTATTAAGTTCCACTCGAATGGATTATCCTCAACTATTAATATACCGAACGATCTGCTTAGAGCGTTCACATGCTCCATTTAGGTTCTTCTTCTATGTTTGAAATCGAATTCTTGTAATTCGAGGCTCCATCTAAGTATTCGCGCGTTTATATCTTTTTTCTCCAGCATTTACCGCACTACAGTCTGACATAAAGTCTGATAAAAAGAATTCCTTGAATATATGGAATCGATGCAAAATATAAACTATAGCTAACATTTCAAGCTCGAAACTATGATATTTCGATTCATTCTGTTGTTCTAAAGTAAAAAATTGGATGCATTTTTTGGCTTGCTTGCCGTTGGAGCAGGATTGCCCTGAATCCATGGACTGACATCGCAATGCAGTTCTGTATAACATTCCGGATTATAAAATTGACGCTTCAATTAACTTGAGCTTTAACACCTTGAAACACGGTTCTTTCTGCTTCGCCAAATTAAAAAATGGTGTCTTTTTTTAGTAGCTAATATAATGGTCTGCAATAATAGTAAATCTCTCAATGAATTTTCGGAAATAGGATCCAGTCCAATAAAGCTTTGCACTTCTTTTGTTATCTTGGGCTCGAAAAAATTCTGTACTGCTGCTATCCCACTGTCCGTCGGTCATCTTCGCGTGACAATATACCCGAGATATTCAATTTCCATTACTATTAACAGACATTTTTCAGGACGCAATTCGAACTTATTTTCAACTAGTAATGAAAGGACAATCTTTAAAGTTATGAGCCTCTCGTGACTCGTTAGCTATTAATATGTCGTCCATATAGACTATTACATCTCCAGTTCTGATGAGATAACTGCCATAACTTCAGTAATAAATCGCTGGAATTTTTGGAGCCCGATTTTTTCAAACGACATCTTCATAAACTCGAATTGCCTCATTAGCATTATAAATAGCATTATAAATGATGTATACTTTATCGAGCTGGGAGCCATGATAAATGACCTTTTAAGTAACTTACTAAAATATTGTTTACCACGCAATTTATCGAGTTGATTCTCAATCAAAGGCAGCGGATAATTATCCCGCGACATTATTTTATTTAATGTTCTAAAATCAATGCATATGTGGATTTCACCAATCTTCTTAGCACAATCGACGATGCGTATTCCGAATTGCTCGGCCGCATAACTTTCTTATCTAGTAAATTGTTAAGAATTTTACTGACATTTTCTCTATCAACTTAGGACTGGCTCCGTCGAAGACCAAACTGGATTGGCTGCATTTCTTTCAAGCTTATAATAGCTTCCGCTTTGATCTTTGATTCCGCCGGGTGCTCGGGCATAATATTTGTTGATCACAGTTCGCAACTCTAATAAATCTTTCCGCTCTAACTTGGTATTAATTTTAATTCTATCAACAAGAGCATCTTTCGCTTCATCTATACTAAATATTTTTATTACAGCTTCATCATATTCCGAAACTTTCGCAAGTTTATATCGAAACAATTTAAGCGCGTCTCTCCCCAATAACATCATTACCGACATGGTCTCATCTGACATCACCTCCAAGACTATATGGTGCGTCATCAAATCCGGACAAATTTTAATTTAATGTTCCGCTATATTGTGCCTCCGCCAAAGGTTGTTGTTGGCGTCCTAGAAATCCTGATCCTTGTAGTAAACATTCCTAAAATGGCCGCGATGTTGCTAAACCAAGTGCGAAGTATAATCGAAGAGCCACAATCGAAGGCTTTCATGCTGGGCGCTCAGAAGTAACAGAAATAATTCAGTTCTTTGGATACCCGAGATCAATCATTTATGATATTGTGGCTTAAAACTACGGCTTTAAAATAGTCCAATGAAGATTCTAGTGTGTCAGCGAGGAAGAGTCATTCGAAAGAACGTATCGTGAGGACCTCCGCAGTTGAAAGAGCTCAAGAGCTGATTTCGGATGAAAGGGCAATCGTTGCGGAAATTAGCGATTGTTGGTGTAAGCGTACCAACAATGTCGAATTGCCGAGGAGGATCTTCGATATAAATCACATTAAAGATACGACAGATGCTCTCTGAGGGCAAGCCGAGTTGCTCGCCTCGACTCCCATTCTGGTCTCCCAACAGCCCATATTTAAATCCCTTGGACTATTACGTATGGAGCGTAATTAAAAGGGTCATAAACTAGTCTCGGCATTCCAATGTGACGTTATTAAGGTCCGCTATTGAGATAGCATTCGTCGGCACAGCGCTACATTAAAACGTGCGAACGCTTCAGACTGAGAATAGAGATCGTCATTCAAGTTAATGGGGGATACCACCTTGATCAAAAAGTTCCCGGAATTACCACCAAGTGATGCTCTGAGTCAGCTGATTTGAGTTCTGGTTTTTTGGTTAGGTTGTCACATTTATCATTGACATTCTCACCAAATTTTATCAACATAGTTTGACATTTGTAAAAGTCTTGAGTACATCTACCTCTGCACGTATTTTCGATTTTTTACAGTTTTAAAAATGGAGTTGAATTTGCAACAACGAGTTTGTATTAAATTTTGTGTGGATTCAATGGTGTGAAAACCTTGGAAATGTTGGGAAACTGTTTCAGCAGTGATACTTTAAAGAAAACAGCCGTTTATAAGTGGCATGAACGCTTCAAAAGTGATCGTGAGTTCGTCGAGGATTTCATGGATTACAACGACATCATGAATTTTTGCCAGAAGGTCAGACAGTTAATAAGGAGTATTATTTGGGCGTTATGAGACGTTTGCGTAAAACAGTTTGCTAAAAAAGAAAAGATTTGTGAGCAAACAACTCGTGAATTTTGCACCATGATAACGCACCGTCGCATATTGCCATCATTATCCGTGAATTTTTGACCAAGAACGAAACGAATACCATCCAACAGCCATCGAATTCACCTGATATGGCTCCCTGCAATTTTTTTCTGTTTCGATCCAGTCAAAAAACCATTACGAGGAACGCGTTTTAACAGCTGAAAGGAGGTAATGGAAAAATCGAAGATGGCTCTAATGGCTATACTGACAATAGAGTTCCAGAAATGTTTCGAGAGCTGGATTAAGCGCTGGCATAAGTGCGTTGTAATCGATGGGGAGTACTTTGAAGGGGACAATATCACTTTTGATGAATAAAACTTGTATTTTGAATTTCTGAATGAATTCCGGGAACTTTTTGATCAAAATATCGAATAATTGTGCTCTAATTGGGATCCTCCAAGTGCCATGTAAAAAGATTTTTTGTAATATTTAATTTTTCATTAAAAACATTTTGTTTAAAGAAATTGTTCGATTTGTCTGGATTTTGGTGACGCACCCTGTATATCCTGAATATCATTTTCTATTAAAATACTGATTTTTATACTCTCGATTAGGAAATTTTGATTTATTTATACTAGTATCTGTTCCATTTCTTGTCCATCAGTTTGAAAAACTGAACTCACGCAGCTGATCTTGATTAGGCTGACCGGGCATCCCGTGTCAACTTTCGCTCAGCATACTAATGACTTGTTCGCATCAAGGTGCACCTGTATTGGCCGCAGAAATTTGTCCTCCTCTTCCGGTCTGACATCCACGAAATATACTTCTTCCTGATCATTTCCACTTTCATTGTTAAATTCTTCATTTTTGTCTGTTATTAGCCTAATTTGCTTCTTGGCTGACGTTCTTTCTGTTTTTATCAGTTTTGTCGTTTTGTCCTCTTTTTTGATCTTAACTGTGCACTCTTTCGTGAAATGGCCATTCTCATTGCACTGGTAACACTTTACCGCTCCCCGGTGTGACAACATTGACGACTTCTTTATCTTGGTCGCTGGATTTCTTAGGTTTCAATTTTTTCTTATTCCACTGATGTTTCTTTTTTATTGTATGATCTGATTTTAATTTGATTCTAATGTTTTGATAATCTCCTCGATGAAAAAGAGTGCTTGCGTCCTGAGTTGTTCGGAAGAAATTCAATCGCTCAAGTAATCTATAATATTATCTCGTCATCTGGCACAAGGACTTGACTTTTTAGTATTATTTTATTGTAACAATATTTACCGAATGATTCATCTTTTTGCCATTCACGTGCCTCAAATGTTTTCCTTCTTTCAAGACTTTTTTCAATCGGATGGTGGAATATCTTTCGCATCTCTTGAAAAATCTGATTAACGTTATATCTTAAATGTTCGACTTATGAGCGATGATCTTTTAGCTTCGATCCTGATCAAGATTTTGATCAGTTTATAAGTCGTCTTCAAGAGGGCTTGTTCTTTCCATCTTTTTAAATCTTTGCTAGATTCACTATAATCGTCCAGCAACTCTCCGACATTTTTAATGCTTACCCCGCATAGGAGGCTGTCGGTGTCACATTTTGCCGTGGTGAGGCACGCAGTTCGTTTTCACGTCTTAATAAGTCGATTTCTTTTTCTATCCAGTATCTCTTTTGCTCGCATAGCTCTTTCTCAAGTCAACGGATGCACTTTTTTATCGTCTCTGCGCATGCACTACACCCGTCATTTCTTCCTCGCCGTCTTTCGACCTGCGCATTGTCGGTTATATATTCTGCTGTCTCTTCTATCTATTTTCATTGGATCTCATCCAGCCTAGCAATCAACTCCGCCTTTCTTCTTTTATTCGGCAGTCTACGTTGCTGCAGCGCATTCTTTAGTTGGATTACTTTTAAGTCCTGCGCATTCATTGTTCGTAATGTCACCTCATATACTTATTGCATTTACATGAAATGTTTCGCCCGTTGCATCGATATTTGCAATGCAGCGATTTGCCAGCAGCACTTATTGACTGCTCGTTTACTCGTAAACAGCGGTGTACAATAGCCGCACACACAGCCGAAATGAACATGCTCTCGAACACACACAGCCGAACGAGATCGTCTTCTCCGCGCATCATCTCTTGAGATGACTGCTTTCCGAGTCACATCGATTTCTCATGCGACCGCACTATCGAATCCCACTTCTGAGAATTATAGGGTTTAATAGATATTGGAGATGCACGTGCGGGAAACTGAGAATCTTGTTGGAACAGGAGAAGATTGCAGTTACTAATGCTCACCTCTTTTCGGAATTTATTAGCAACACATGCGGTTATGGTCACATATACCAATACTCGCAAAGATTTATATATTTCGGGCCAATTCTGGCACGCTATTCCCACTACTGATTGAGGCTCGGCACTCGAGCCGCCGGGCTCACGTCTCACGTGACGTTCTCAAGAGTGTCTCTGTAACTTAAATATGCGGAGGTCGTATCTTACATTATTAAAGAATATTTTTCTTGCAAAATAATTTTTATTTCCTTAAAAAATCAAATACTAAATTTTTAAAAATATTTTGTCATAATAATTCTTGTCTACCAGAAACCATTCAATAATTGTTATAAATTTACATCGAGAAGTTTCTATAACAGACTTGCGAAAATTGAAATCAGGAAATAAATGAATTTAAAAATTCTGTGTTTTCTAGGGAAGTCTTATAAAGTCTCAAGTAACGAGGAGATTCTATATCTTAATTAAAATAATAAAATTATATTCGCTTATAGAAGAAAATAGTTATTGCGATATAGACTCATCGTAGAAAATAGGTATATAGACTCCTTTTTACTTTATAAGACTTCAATCAAGACGTATAGAAAACGGAATTTCCAGATTCAATCGGTATTTTCTGACTTCAATCTTCGCAAGTCTGTTATAGAAACTTTTCGATGTAAATTTATACCAATTATTGAATAGTTTCTGGTAGGCAAGAATTATTATGACAAAATGTTTTAGAAAATTTAGTATTTGATTTTTTTAAGGAAATAAAAATTATTTTGCAAACAAAATATTCTTTAATAATGTACAATCTCCGTTTAAGCTACTTAGAGATGCTCCTGAGCCAGAGCTTATCTCTATCTGCGCTCCCCCCCCTCCTCTGCGACTACGGTAGCTCCTAACGCCGTCGGTAACAACGCCGATCAAAAATCGCCCTCCAAATGTACATACTAATGTAGCTGGTGTATTTTATGTTCAAAGCTAGAAAAAATAAAAAATTACAAATTTCTTTATCCATTTTTATCTCAATATGGGGCTAACGCCGATAAAATGGATAAAGAAATCTGTAATTTTTTTTTTTCAACTTTGAATACGAAGTACAAAGCGACAAATACATTAGCACAAATACATAACATTTTTATCGTGGAAAAGGATTTTTTCTGTAAAACCACTACGAAGAAATTCGACAGGAATGAAAAACGCTAGTTCGGTAATACAGGCGGCTCTAGCATCTTAAATTGTATTTCCATAAAAGAGACTATAGAATGAAAAAAGACTATAGAATGTAAGACACAAAAAGAAAATACTGAAGCTAGAATTAGTTAAAAGTTATTCACTACTCCTTTCTATAACGATATTTCAAATGAATTTAGAACTTTGAGTAAAAAATGTGAATTAGATTTGGTATAACACAAAATTAGTTTGGTGTGATAATACAGATTATTTTAAAATCTTAAACCGATACACTCCCTCAAAGATATATGCCGATATTCATAATCGGGTCTTAGTTTAGTCTTAATAATGTCTTAAGTCTAATTCGACCCTCTGATTGGTACGTCACACTTCAAGACAGAACTTAAGATGGTCTTGAATATAAGAATTAACTATGAATACTGGCCATAACACCTGATCAAGATAACAAATGAAGATAATGAAGAAAGAAAATGAATCTATACTGCGTTTTGAGATTGTATATAGGATAACGTAGCTGTAGAGAGTTAATACCACTAATATATTGGCCAAATCGAAAGAAAATTGCGTACCAGAATATCAAACTCATAAAAATAAATGAGATTTTATCGAGTTAATTTCTGACTACAGAATTAATGAAGGACATGAATTTAAGTGGCAAGAGATAGATATTGAGCCTATTATTATGAAAGATTAGTATCAGAAATAATATATGGTACATATATAAAAAAACAATAACAATTCAATAAACAAAGTGGCACAGATTGATTACCAAATTGTTATCTGCTAGTTACATATAAGTGTATGAATCTCAGTGTCTCATTATTATTGACTGTCCTCTTCTGTAACATTTAATATGATTATTCTTTAATAACGGATATCTCTTCATTTGATGTGTGTTATTCATTGAAATAAATTAAAAACAGCGCAATGATAGAATTGAGATAAGGCAATTTGATTCTCCTATCATGATATAATATTATTGAGACAAATAATTGTGAGCACACTGACGGTTGTAATAATTGTACAGATATTTAATATTTAGTTTTTTAAATAGTTGTCAAAATGTTTGTGTTTAATTATTATCTTTTATTTAAATTAAAAATACTTTTCCTTTATTTTAATTCTTATTGAAAATTAAATTTGACAATACATTTTTATTAATTTTTAATTCTTTTTAACTTAACTATTTTTTAATTTGATTTAAGAATTTCTGTGCAATTAATTAGTTTGACTGTCAATGTGATGAGGCTCCAAAAATCTGAATTAAAACAATTCGCTAGCAACACATTCACATCTTCAAAGAAATCAAAGTGCTGAACAATGAACTCGTGAATAAATTACTAATCAGAATCCAGGTTATCAGTATAATTAGTCAGAAAATAAGAGTTAGAATGTATAATTAACAATATATTAATTAACAATTGATGATCTAACATATGGTCGAAACGTTTATGTTTATTATATGTTATCAGGTTATTGAAAGAGAATTTATATGAAGATTTATCACACGAAGAATCAGTGTAGGCTTTAATGCTCTTTTTTTAGTTTTTAATATCTTTTGCAATGATTAAAATTACGGGAGTTTGTTTATTGCGCGTTGTTAATTTAACAAAAATAAATATTTATTTGGCAAATTGAATTTTTCAGATAAAATGATTACAATTGCATTAGATAAAAGAAATATTATTATTCATCAAGCTGAAATAAATATAAAATTTAAATATTATCGCAAATTAATGCACATAAGAACACAGCTAATAAGAATCAGAATTAAATGTCTATAACGGTCAAAAGACCGACTAGATGTTTAATGCTTAAATACGAGAGTGAATATAAAACCGTCAAATATAAACCGGAATTACTTTTTTTAATTTATTGAAGTACTATAAAAATACAAACGTATTAGATGTACAACTTTGCTTCCGCCGTTTTTTTATAGATGGCTTTAGCGGTAAGTGATGGTCGAAATAAATAGATCATAGACGTCATACAATAAACTTGCGCATCTCTCAACATAACCCCATAGAAACATTAGTCGATTTGTGTCTGCATCATAAAGTTATTCTCGATTGAAAATGTCAGTTTACGAGCCAAATTCTCGTCATTTGCAGGAGGTTTTAATTTTTTGCTTCAATATGAAGAAATCTGCGGCTGAGGCTCATCGAATGCTCTCAAATACTTATGGTGAGGCCGCTATTAGTGAAAGAACGTGTCGTGAGTGGTTTCAACGCTTCAAGAACGGTGATTTTGATGTCGAAAACCGGCATAGCGGTGGAAGAGAGAAGGTTTTCGAAGATGCAGAATTGGAGGCATTACTTGAGCAAGCACTCGTGTCAAAATCAAGAAGAATTGGGAGTGACTCAACAAGCCATTTCAAAACGTCTCAAAGCCATGGGAATGATTCAGAAGCAAGGAAATTGGATGCCGTACGAATTGAAGCCGAGAGATGTTGAACGGCGTTTATTTGCTTGTGAACAGCTGCTTGAAAGGCAAAGACGGAAGGGATTTCTGCATCGCATTGTGACTGGGGACGAAAAATGGATTCATTACGATAATCCCAAGCACAGAAAATCATGGGGAGTTCCCGGCCATGCTTCCACGTCGACGGCCAAACCGAATATTCACGGCTCCAAGGTCATGCTCTGTATTTGGTGAGACCAGCTCGGCGTAGTGTATTATGAACTGTTAAAACCGACTGAAACAATCACAGGCAATCGGTATCGAACGCAATTGAGCCAAGCATTGAAAGACAAACGGCCGCAATACAACGAGAGACACGATAAAGTGATTTTGCAGCATGCTCGACCCCATGTTGCGAAAGTGGTCAAGACATACTTGAAAACGTTGAATGTTCTACCCCACCCGCCGTATTCTCCAGACGTTGCTCCCTCTGACTATCACTTGTTTCGATCAATGGCACACGGCCTGACTGACCAGCACTTCCGGTCTTATGAAGAAGTAAAAAAATTGGATCGATTCGTGAGTAGCCTCAAAAGATGACCAGTTTTTTCGATGCGGGATTCGTACGCTACCTGAAAGATAGGAGAAAGTAATGGCCAGCGATGGACAATACTTTGAATCATAAATGTATAACCAGTTTTTTACAATAAAGCCTCGAATTTCGGAAAAAAAACGGCGGAAGCAAAGTTGTACACCTAATACAAAGTTATTGGGAGTACAAATTAGTTCGGTCCGTTTTTTGTGTTCAAAAATGCATTTATTTCAAAACAAAATGAATGAACAGATCAATTAAAGTATTGTCTATCACTGCCTACTATTTTTTATCTCTCAGGCAATTTTCGAATTCCATTTTGAAAAAATGACTCGTCTTTGGAGGCGATCCAATTTTGGAGCCAATTTTCGATTTCTGTGAAAGAAGTGAATCGGTGACTTGCTGCATCCTTCGGAACAACCAGTAATCAGAAGGAGCAATATCCGGAGAATATGGCGGGTGCGGTAAAACATCCCATTTGAGCGTTTCCAAATATTTTTTACTTTAGCGACATAAGGCCAAGCGTTGTCATGAAGAAGAACTTTATCATGTCTTTGCTCGTATTCCGATTTTTCTCGCAATGTATGGCTCAAATGAATCAATTGTAGCCGATATTGATCGCCCGTAATGGAATCGCCAGGTTTCAGCAGCCTATAGTAAACAAGACCCTTTTGGCTCCACCCGATACAGAGCATCTTGATCTTCGAATGTTCGACCGTAGTGTTGATGTTGAGATCGACGGCAACGATTGACCGGGCTTAACATAGTATTTTTTCTTCTTGAGATTGTCGTAGAATATCCACTTCTCATCTCCAGTCACAATCCGATGCAAAAAACCTATTCTCTGTTGTCTTTGAATCAGCAGTTCGCAAGTGAAAAATCGCCTTTCAACGTCTCTCGGTTTCAGTTCATAAGGCACCCAATTTCCTTGTTTTTGAATTATTCCCATGGCTCTCAATCATACAGAAACGGCTTGTTGAGTTATCCCCAATGATTCTGCAAGCTCTTCTTGCGTTTTACTCTGATCTTCCTCGAGTAATGCCTCTAATTCTTTGTCTTCGAATTTTTTGTCCAAAGCGAGGCTTGTCTTCAACGCTGTAATCTTCATCCTTGATCGAAATCATTCCCTACATGATTTATCAGTTGGAGCAGTGTCACTTCGACAAGCATTCGATGAGCTTCAGCCACACTTTTCTTCCAATAAAGCAGAAAATCAAAACCTCCCGCAAATGCTGCTTGGTTAATACAAAATTCGACGATTTTAAATACAATAAAAATCAAGGTTTTTGTATGAAACTCAAAGCGATATAAACTGAATATTATTAGCAGATATTTAACCTCTCTGAAACCGCCAAAATCAGCTGTCACTATGAACCATTCACAACAACTGGAGCCATCTTTAGGGAAACGGATCGAACTAATTTGTACTCCCAATATTTTTCTACATAATCTCCGGACTTAGAAACACATTTTTCCTAACGCATAGGTAATTTTTTATCCCGCTATCATAAAATAAAGGCGACGCAATAAGCGTAACTCACGTCCCAATCACAAACATCGAACTTTTTTTGGTGTAGCAGTCGTATCGTTTCCTTTTATCGGCTTCGTTTAAGATTGCCAATCGCGGCTCAAATCGTGAGGTTACCTCAAAAATTCAAATTTTCGAAAATCTCATAGGCGACTGGAAGAATCCCTTGTACAATTGATTCTATAAAAGCCGGCACCTGGCCGTCGAGCAAGTTAGTTAACCGCTACGTTGAGATACGCCGAAACTTTTGCTCTTTACGCTAAAGAATTAACCGCCGTTTCGTTTAACTGCCGTCGCGCTCGATCATCGATCGCAATCGGAAAAGTATCATTCTGTAAGTAAACGGGAACATCAGTTTTCGCAAGAATATGATTTATTAGTCTTTATTGTATAAAATTGTTAATTTTGTGAATAGTGCAATAAAAGAAAACTGTATCTCGTTTCTGTAACTAAAAACTGTATCTTGAATATTGTCATCGCTTAACTTTTCTTTCACATGAGATTCTTCTTGCCTTATTCTCTTCAATATTAATTTTTCGGATTTGTTTGCGCCGTGTATCGCATGCTCGGAAATGTCGTCGCGTTCGGGACGCGTGATAATTAAAAGAACAAAGAAAGAAAAGTGAGTGAAAATATGAGTATGGACATAAATACTTTGTTAATCGCTCAAAGTGATATCCACTTGCATGGCAAGATCAATGTCAAACTTGAAGAAGATGGGTATAGCAAACCTCACAAAACTCGCCTGACTCTTCTCGATCAGCTATGGGCCAAGTTTGAAAGGCAACACGAGCTTATTACAAGGAAGCCTTCGACGAAAATGAGTATAGCACATCCCAATTTGCCGATTCCGAAAATACGTGCAGCAGCGTAATCTGTTGAACGACTACGTTCTAGGGACGGAATCTGAATGCTTAGCGACTAGTGACGAAGATCAAGGCTAAGCACTCAGATTCCGTTCTTCAGATTGAATTGGGAACTAATTTCGTCACCAAATCAACATTGCCACATTTCCAATCCATTTTTGGGCGTTTGAAGACTGGCTCTCGAGACATATTTTAATTCGTTGAGAATAATCCGTCTCGAACGTAGAGAAATTCCACCACTTAAAGCATTGTCTGGAGAGATCCGCTAAAACATTGATAGGTTCATTAATTGTGATCGGAAACAATTATTTGCCCTCGTGGACACTTTTGTACAAGCACTATGAAAATAAAAAGGAGTTGTTGCGCTCCAATTTTTACATATTCACCACCGTGCAAAAATTGAAAAGTGACACCGCCGAGGAGCTCAATCGCATTTATAATGCAGCCATTAATGCCATAAATGGCCAGGACAGTATTGGAAGACAAATTAATTTTTATGACTTCGACCCGAAGACTCGCCTCGAGTAAGAATCTTAAACTAGTGGTTCAATGGATTTGCCGGATCATGACACTCACGGATTTCATCGCGAAGCGAACTCTTATCCTCAAAGCTGCGAAATCGCATGTCGCCAAGCGAGCTGTCGACGCCTCTTGCTGTGTTTTGTATAAGGGCAAACACAATGTCATGATGTGCGAGTTATTCAAAGCCAAGTCCGCAGCGGATCGAAAAGCCGTCGCAGAGACACATCGATTATTACAATTACCTTGGTTCTCATCTGATTGCGAGATATCAATCAATCAAAATATGCATCACGTGCAAAGTCAAACATCACTTGCTTCTGTATGAAGCATATGCTATTCTGAAACTCGCCGAAGTGAGCGCTTTGTCCATTGTGCGCCAACACGAGGACAACAAAGCAACTCTATTTGCTACGATGAGATTCATTATCACCGAGATCCTCATCGCGATCGTCACGAAGATCCTCATCCCGTCGATCAAGGGCGTCGATCAAAGATTTGAAGTCTCGCTGATCTCTCGTGCAACGCTTGCGCCTGCCAAGAATCCGAGCTGCTGTCTCTTCGGAATCGGAGGCTCTCTAGTCGCGGGAAAGTGACATTTAACCTCAGATCCAAAGTCAATGAAGTCTTTATCCTATCGCGTCTTTCATTCTATCAAGACGCGGCTGCCAAATGTGACCCCCATTGAGAGCCTCCAACTCGCCGATCCGCAGTTCATGGCCACCGATCCCGTTAGAGTTGCCCTGCTCGGCGCAGAAGTGTGTTCCATCATACAAGAAAGCCTCCACAGAGGGGCTCTGCAGGCTCCCGTCGCTCAGTGTACGCTGTTAGGATGGATTCTCTCAGGAGGATGTAGTGAAAATCCAACTGCAACCCCACGCCGCTCTCTTCAGTGCATGCGAACCATGAACTGAACACGCTCGTGCAGCGTTTTTGGGAGCAGGAAAGAGAAACTCCCGCTCCCGCTGCTTTGACATCCGAGGAGTAATCCTGTAAAGAGATCTTTTCTTAAATTTACGCACACACGGCTACCAGCCGATACATTGTCTGTCGTTCGCCTTTCCGCCATCAACTCTCAAGGACACTTGTCAGCCAACAGAATGATTGCTATTCGTGGAAATAAAAGTGTGAGCGAGATCCCCGATTCGGGAAACTTTACTGCGACTTCCAGAAAGAGTACGAATTAAATCACATGGAAACTCGTGTTGAGGTCAGCTAGTTCAGAAGAGAGCAAGGAAAGTGCTATCTATCTCACCATGGGATGCTGCGAGAATTAAGTACGTCTATCAAACTGGTCAACGGATCATAGATGACAGGGTTTAGTGAGTCTCTCAACTCTCATCTGCTGATTAGTGCTAACTTATTGCCAACTCTCGCCGACATACTTACACGCTGGCAGATATGTGCTCGTGACGGATATTAAGAAAATGTACCGCCAAATTCTCGTATCCTCTGAAGACTAGGATTACCAACGCATCCTCTGAAGGTGGGCGAATTGATTCGCGAGTACAGACTGAACGCGGTGACGTACATCGTGCGCGCCATTTCTCGCAAGTCGTATCCTCCGTCAACTCACCAACGAGAAATCGAAATTTTCACGAGACTTCGCCGTACTACAGCGCGACAGCTACGTCGATGACATCATAACCGGAACTTAACATTCTCGAGGTAATCGCCGTGCAAACCGAACTCCGCCAGCTGTGCGCGGCAGGTGGGTTTCTCCTCAGAAAATGGACAGCCAATTGCAGATTCTTGCTGGAAGTCAGTTAACCGCCATTACGTTCAATTGCTGTCACGTTCGATCACCGATCGCAATCGGAAAAGTATCATTCTGTAAAAAAACGGGAACATCGGTTTTCGCAAGAATTTAATTTATTAATCTTTATTATAATCTTGTGAATAGAACATAAAAGAAAACTGTATCTCGTTACTTGAACATTGCCATCGCCTTACTTTTCTTTCATGCGAGATTGTCCTTCCTGTCTTATTCTCTCTTTCACTGATATTGAATCAAAGTTTTTATTCTACTTATTTTTATTATTGTGATTTTCTTAACAGTTTGAATATCCATCAAGACGAAGATAATAGTCTTTTTAGTTTAACGATGTTTTTTCAATTCTAATAACTTTTTATTGTTTACAACTTTATTTTATTTTATTGGAATGCTTTTATATACTGGTCTATTACGTTCATACTTGAAGAAAATACAATTACGATGTTGAAACGTCTGTAACCTATTTATTTTGTTTTTAATATATGACAATTAATTTCATAAAAAACATCATGTGCGTGCTTACATGGACTATTTCTCCTTAATTTATTTATTAAACATTCTTATTGTTAATGCATATGAATTAGCCAAAACCGTCATATAAAAAGAGAAAAAGGAGAGATGTCAATTACAATTTCAAAATAGGAGAGATCGGGGATAATTGATACAATTTTTCTTTAGAAATTTTTTGTATATAACTAATATATATAAGTATTTAAATTAATTCTCACTATTGACCAAGAAAGGTCAATATTTGTGTTATTTCAACATCGAAAGTGATTGCTGATATATACGATATATATGAAAGTACTGTCAATAGGCATTAATAATCAGTATGTAACATTCTTTGAATCAGATGCAAAGGACAATTTTTTATCGCATTAAAAATGTTGGTTTTCGTACCAAAAAAGAGTATTTTCGGGAAAAATTACTTTTCTATTTTAATCTCAAGAAATCTGCTGCTGAAAGTCATCGTTTGCTAGTGAAAGCTTATGGTATGCTTTATTTAAAACAACCTGCAAAAATTAAATTAATTAAAAGATTCAAAAACAATGATTTCGACATGAATGATAAAGAGCGCTCTGGTCAGCCGAAAAAGTTTGAAGAGGGAGAATTGGAGGCATTACTTCAAGAAAATTCATGTCAGATGCTCAAAGAGTTATCGGAAACATTAAATATCCATAAGTTAACCGTTAGCAAACGTTTAAAAGCAATGAGAATCCAGAAGCTTAGGAAATTGGGTGAATGAATTGAGATAAAGAGACATTGCGAAACGTTTAGCCATTTGTGAATAGCTGCTTCAAAGATAAAAACGGAAGTCGTTTTTGCGTCGAATGACTGACGATGAAAAATGAATTCATTACGACAATCCTAGCGTAAAAAATCATGGGTGCGTCCCGGTGAACCATTATAAAACAGGTACTTTCATGGAAAGGTCATGCTGTGCATTTGGATCAAGTCGATGTAGTATACTATGAGCTGCAACGTAATCAAATCATCAATGCTGAACGTTAGTGACATCAATTACTCAATTTGAATCGAGTATTCAAATAAAAACGCTCGCAATACGCCAAAAGACATGACAAAGTTATTTTTCTTCATGACAATGCTAGATCACATGTTGTAGAACCAGTGAAGGAAATCTTGGAGGCACTTGGATGGGATCTTATCTCACTCGTCCTCAGATAACCATTTGTTTTGATCGATACAGTATAGTCTTTCTGAGCAGCACTTCAGTTATTTAAAAAAAATGGTTCGATGACTGGATCGTCTCAAACTTGAATTTTTTACCGCGAAATCTATTTGTTACCTGAAAAGCTTGTAGCTATCAAATGGAAAATATTGTAAATAAAATATCAGGTACCTTTTTGATGAAATAAGTGAGTTTTTGTAGCAAAAAACAACTAGAATTAATTCAAGCTAAATGGAAAATAAACCATTAGGTCATTTTATAATAGTCATATTTACATTATATAAAAATTATTTTTATAATTTAATAATAGATATAATTAACTTTCCAATATTAATAAAAGATATAAGAGCATGAACTTTGTAATAATTAACCCCTTATGCGAAGTCGAATGTTACAGTTGCTATATATTCAGACTTTAAAATAATACATATTTAATTAAATAAAATTTAAAAAATACATATATACAAAGTGATTTAGAACAAACATTTATCTTTAAAGTGTCATATTCCTGACTTAATTCTAAGACGATTTTACCTTTGCGAAAATTTTCTCTGAAGCTTAGTTTTTAAATTACAAGAAGAAATAGTTAGCATATTATAGACCGCGTAGAGGAGATGGGCAAGAGCGGTGCTCACATGGTTAGACGCGGGCGTTTTACGCGCGGAAAACATACTGATCGGAAGTATACGTTTATAAAAACCCTTTTTTTACTTTTTCCCTTTACACATTATCTCTTTGTCTTTCACATACTTTAAATATGTTAATTTCATTAAATTATAAATATAGAATAAATATAGAATTAGTAGGATCCTGACCTTGATATATGTTATCAGATGACCTTGATCTTCATATACGTTGTTAAAATCATGACCCCGAGTCCTGACCTTCAAATGATTTCCGTTGCCCGTCCTTCATTTAAAAGTTATTAACAGAAAACGATTCTATTATATAATATGAGAATTCTTTACATTAAAATAAAGAGATCATGACTCTGAATAATCTTCTGGATAAATATTGATGATAACGAAGGCAACTTCGATGACCTTGACATATGTTGTACAAGTAACCTCCAATAAGTTTTAGCTGTCGCCCCTTACCAAAAAAAATCTTCAATTTTGGGTGTTAACACTCAAATTTAGGTGTTTACCATCAAAATTCAGTGTTGACCGTCAATATTGAGTGTACGTTGAGGTTTGACCGTTAACAATTAGAGTTGTCGGTGATCGTGAATATTCGATGTTGTCTTGAAATAAGTGACACTTACTATTGAGTATCAGTTAAGCGTTGAGCATCAATGTTGAATGTCAGTTAGATGTGACCATTAAATTCGGTGAATAGTTTGGTGGCATACACTACAGTATACACCGAATTTGATAGTAATACCCAATCGCGGTTTATTTATGACACTCAATAGATGAGTGTTAATATTAAACGGCTTAATAATCTTTGAGTGTCATTTTCAAAATTGAATGTAAGCGTTGAATGTTAATCCTTATGATTGAGAATTAACTGAAATGTTGAATGTAAATGCGCCGCCAGATTCATTTATGAAAGAAATATATTTTAATACTATACTCATGAAATCATTTTTTTGACAACTTTATCTAGGCTGCGTTCGGAAACATCATCCGAATGCCCCCATGTATTGTTTTATCCTTGTTGCCCATGAGAAACAAAAATAATATTATATATTCAAAAATATATTCAAAAAGAATATATTCAAAAAGATGTTTTACGCAGTCCTAAAGATGTTGAAGTCCTATTGAGATATATCACAGTTATATTAAATTCAGTGTTCTTGGATCATCGAAATAGCAGTTCTCATATGATTGTAGTGATCAAGCACCATTGAATGGGGTACGATATTGGATGGGACTTAGAAAAATAAGGAAATTAATTCCCAAATGAGAAAGAGGGGGTGCATTTTTTAATTATAATTTTGTCGTGTGTATTTCGAAAAATGTTACAAATATTATTTTAGGACTAAAACAGATTTAATTAATTTTATAATATAATATAATATAATAAAGCAATTTATTTTGATGGTTTTTTTTGGGCGTTAACCTTTACTTGGGTGTAACCTTCAGCTGATTGTCCGAAATTACACCAAAATTTTAGCGTTCTTTTTGAATGCTTAACATCAAAAATTAAAGGTATATTTTCGTAAGGAGCTCGTTCTTCATTAAAAAGTTATTAAAAAAAAGTTTTAAAAATAACGTTTCATTTCTACTGTACAAATATAGTATAAATTAAATACTATTTTACTTTCATTTACATTTAATGGATATATAATAATCTAACTTTAACATAATCATGTATCATGGTTATGTGAGTTAAGTAATTATATATCCATTAAATGTAAATGAATAAAATAGTATTTAATACTGTGCATGATTGGATTAGAGTTAGATTATTATACATCATTAAACTTTTCAAATATTTCTGAGTATTTCTAAAAAATGTTCCAATTCATTCTCCCGCTCTCCCCCCTGCTTGGAGGCGCACGACTTTCACGCGAAACGATCCTATTTTTTGTTTTTAAAGCAGTGATTTTGTAGAAACACTAAGTTACTGCTTTAAAAACACAAATTCACTACTTTACAAACAAATTCACTACTTTACAAACAAATTCATTGTTTTTCAAATAAGTTTACATGGGTTTCGATTTTCCACGCGGAGCGACTTTCGCTTTACTTCCCTCTCTGTCTTATAGTAGAAATAAAATGTAGAAATAAAATGCTATTTTTTCAAACTTCATTATTGTTAAAGCAGGAGGGGAGAGGTGGGATGAGAGTTGCTTTATGTAGAAAGTCATTACGTAATCAAGGAAGGATATAGAATAGCTTTTAATATTGTATAAAGCAGAAATAAATTGTTATTTTTTCAAACTTTTTTTTGTTGATAACTTTTAAACGAAGAACGAACACTAAAACTACTTGAAGATCACTCAGAATTATAGTTTGACAACATGTGCTAAGATCAAGATCATTTACCATATTGTCGATATTTAACAAATTATAAATTAGAATGATGAAATTAAAATGAATATTGAATATCGGATTGTTCTTTAATTACATTTATAAAATTGTTAGAGAAATGTTATAAAAGAGCGAAATTAGACAATTAAATGCGATAATTCCATTATAAAAGTATTATTGATACATTATACAACTCAAACAATTATTTCAGTACGTCGAATTTTAATAGCATATTTCACTGGCCACATTGATGCGCACTGAGTGCGCACTAGACGAGAATAACGTTTCACTGAGCGTTTCATACGAAAACGGTGTACTGTTTTACTGATTGTGAAAAGCTTAATGCAAAGTTTTTACATTTTATTGCAAGAATTCGGCACGAACTCCGAAATATGGTGCCAGTTTAGGGAAATATAGCTATGCAGGATGTACGATTAGCATTTGAACTATTAGATTTGCTTTCTTCATCATCTAGTAGTGATGAAAGAGAATTATTCTTAAAAGATCTACGAAAAATTTCACAAATTTTATTGAGATAGAACATAACTTTATGGATATGGGAGTAAATATATATATAATTAATGTTTTCATTATTTCTGCATATAGTTGTAACGTCCGAGTGTCAAAAGCTCACTAATCGGTTATGACTTTAGAGCACATACTATAGCTGGGAATCGCACGACTTATATATACCTGCACAGTTGATCGAGCCACGAGCACGATCTCCCTACCATAGATCACGTACTAACTGCGTGAACCGTTATTACTACTCTTGCCATTATAATTATGTATTTTAAATAAATCATTTAAAGAAAAGAATTATATTTATTTCAAAAAACGTAATAAGGAAGGAGTATCTCCCCTCTTTAACCATCAAATAATAAAAAGAACAATTGTTTATTATAAGAGTCACGTAATTGCGCCATAAAATATTCCATAAAGAAAAAATACACAGGAAAAATACCTATGAACTGATCGTTGAGACTGAGAGAAAATACAAAAACAGCTAGCGATGCCTCATATTAATTATAATCATCGGAATCGGAGCACGGAATACTCAACGAGTATTAGAATTCAACGTATCGAACAGATATTAGATAATACGCGAAACGCGTATATAAAAACAGCAAACTCTATAACAGACAGTTGTAGATGCATTTCAATCATCAAACGACAAAATCAAACATGAAGTTACCTCATATCCATGAAATAGTGATATCGTTAATATTTAGCAATATTTAGCAATAGGCAAATGAAAATCTATAGAATATTTTAGAATCATGCTCGAAATTACTTCTCTTATCGCGAGACATCATCCCTTTAAAGTATTTAAACCAATGCAAGAATCTCACTCTCATTCCACTTATTCTCATCCGAGCTATAGCTCACCTTGTTCATTCAGTTTATTAGTCTTAAATTATTATTTCTCCGGTAGCACGGTAAGCACGACACGTTTCGATACTTAGAATATTTTTCGGTCTCGCTATGCTAGTGGCTAAGTTCCGACGGGGAATTTAGAATTTTCACGGCACTGCAGTTTTTGTACTTATAAAATTCTCATTACTTCGCTATACTTATAAATTTCGTGTAACTACAATTTCTTGTACTTATAATTTTCACATAACTTCGATACTTGT
Organism: Atta colombica; assembly: GCF_001594045.1. Classification (NCBI taxonomy): domain Eukaryota; kingdom Metazoa; phylum Arthropoda; class Insecta; order Hymenoptera; family Formicidae; genus Atta; species Atta colombica. Next base: position 280,781 of record NW_017259536.1, on the reverse strand, counting down.
AAACTCCTCGTACTTACAGTTCCAACTTGTAATTCTCGTGTTACGCGCACTTTCTTTATACTTATACAATAATTCCTATCGATAAATCAATTCTTTCAAGCTCTGGAAGAGTCTTGCGTTCTTTTCATATAACAATAAACAATAACAGTATTATCTAACAATATAGTTAATATTTATCTAGAGTCCTATCATGAAAAGAACGATTGTCGTATTGCCGAGCGCGGAACTCTTTCTCGAATAGTTCGCGTCCTCTTATCTGACACGTATCTAGCCTAAAGAATCTCTTGATGTAGCGCATTTTCCATAGGATATCGCCTCTCTTTCTCTCGCCTTGGCACGCCTTCATTTCAGGGCTGTTCCAGGGCATTTCCTTAATTATCAGACCTTGGCGCTTGCCTTCGAGTCTGGCTTTTCTTCCTTCTTTATCTTTGGTGCTCTTGCTGAGGGTGATTTCAGGCTACCTTCCTCACTCAGGGCTAAGCGCTTGCCGTCGGGCACCCATTCCTCTCCGCTCCTATCACAACGCCCGTGCTTGCTCGAATAAGGACATTTCCGTCGCCGATAAGGGAAAAGTCATCACTCCCCCACCCTTCTCCCTTACCCCGCAGTCTCTATTCAGTTATATTTTATCTTACGCTAACACACACTCTCTCTCTCTCTCTCTCTCTTTCTCTCTCTCTCTCTCTCTGTCTCTCTCTCGGGCATCCAGCCAATTTCTTTATCACCATAGATGCCAAGATCGAGACACGGAGGATGCAAACTCCAACTGCGGCAGCTAGAAAAAAAAGTTGTACCAGCACGGATCCCAGGGTGCTCGAACCCGGACCGATCTCCTCCTCATCCGGCATTCTTCCGGATACCCCATCACACCGAGCCAGTCGCGAAATCTATAGGCCGAATACTAAGGGAAGATCTCCCGCCTTCTTCCGCCGGACACGTCGAGGCTCAATGAGGATCCCTACGAGATCAATTAAGGTCATCGGGAAGCCTTGCGTCGCTCAAAACTACTGAGTTAAGAAAGATCGTCAAATAAATTATTGTTTCACTTCTTTCTTATTTACTATTTTCTTCCCGATTCTCTCAAAGAACTCTAAGGGACGACAACACTCGACCTGTTTATGGTCATATCACATGACCCTTATATAAGGCGCCTCTGGTAGAGCTCCTAAACGAATCAGGAAGCGGTCGCGTAATAATCGCGAAAACCTATTTTGGATGACATCCACTATTCCCTCTTATCGGAGTTGAGGCTCTACCCCAAGTGCCGCCTCCTCTCCGCGGGCTCTTCGCGATCTTTCAATGTCCGCCAAATTAGGCCAGAACGTGACAATAATATTACATGAAACAAGCACTCAAGCAGAAATTTTGGTCAGATGCTGATATGGATCTGATAAGCATATCCTGGCGCCTATCATGCGTTCATCAGGTGCCCTAGTAGAGTCCTGACTATAATGTCGAGAATTGAGATTGCCTGATTAGGATTTTCTTTATCAGAATCTTATCAGAATCTGATTTTCTTATCAGGACCTGATGATTTCCTTATTAGATCCCTTATTGTCTAAAAACACTATAATCCTGAAAAAAATTAATAAATTTATGATTAAAATACGTTATTGATTCACATCATCATATTCTAGAATACACACGACAAAATTATAATTAAAAAAAAAATTTTCCCCTATACGTGGGAATTAATTTGATGGTATCTTGAAACAATCATCCATCTGTAAACTACACTATATATCGCATTACTTGATCTCTGTAATCGTACGGAAACTATTATTTCGATGAGTCATGAACACTGAAGGTTAATAAACGTAATATATCTGGTCAATCCTGATAAGTGCGATTTAATTGATCATCTAGTCAGTTATTATTATACCATTATTATTATTATACCAATACTAATTTTTTTACACATGTAAAATACTGCAACTGAGCAAAATTAGTTAGATAATTATTCAATCCAATAGCCTCAATTTTAATTATAAAAATTATGTTCAGTAAAGCGTTTTTATACAAAATAAAAGAATCTGATAGAAAATAAGTCGCTCTAACCTGCGAGATATTAAACTTAACTTAAAGTTAACAACTTTATGAGTTAGGAAATCTGTCATATGTAGGACATAATAGAAATATGGAATGAATTATACACAACGATTTATATCGCAATGAAAAGGCTTGCTTTAGCCTTATAAGAAACTTTTAAAAGATAATTTCTATACTTTATTTAAGAATATGATATTAATTATGTATAATTCCTAAATGTTACATGAAAGATCGTGTACCAGTTTTAAAAAAACATATAGTTACAAAATAATTTATCTTTCAAGTTGATGCAGGAATTTGGCATGAATTGTATATGACGATTTATACCGTCATGAAAAGATTTTAATTACTAATTTAGCAATTAAGATACTCTTAAGAAATTACTTTTTTACATGACGCCAAAATAATAAAGGTATCGTATCATCCCAGTAAAATGGAATTACTGAATGAATAGAAATTGGATTAAATATATGAAATAAAAAAGAATTAAGAAAAATTAAAAAATTTGTTAGAATACTGAAGATGACTAAATAGAAGGTCGAAACGGATATTATCATTGTCTTAATGAATTGATAAATTATAATTTCACTGTAATAAGTGGCGTAGGCTTTTTATGCTCCTTTCTCAACTTAAGTTGATAGTCGATAAGCCGTTATTCAATTTGTAAAATAATAATAAAAAGAATTAATTTTTAGCCAAAATGAATTCCTTCAAATCTGATTCAATTCCTTATTTGTCCTATTCTATTTTATTTACTGAGATATGAATAATAAATCACACAAAATTCCAATAGTATTCTTGTAATATTTTCATAATTTCATAACTTCAATTATATTCTAGCAAGATTCACGTTATATGCGCGTAAAATTCATATAATCTGCAAGATTCATGTAACATGCATGTAAAAATCATGTAACATGGGTGTTACAAAATTAATGCATTTTTGATTTATTTACATATCGTATACGATATATTCTTATGCGATCTTGTCCGATGTTTCTGTCCGAAATTCATATGTGAAAATTTTTTTGAAAGATCTCACAAGAATTTTTCTTGTAAGAATTTGCAACACACACGCTAATGCATACGCACACGCACACACACACACACACACACATACACACACACACACACATACACACACACACACACATACACACACACACACACGCACGCACGCACGCACGCACGCACGCACGCACAGAATTATCATTTCCTGAGGACTTGATTGTACAGGGTGGGCCATTTAAAATTTGGAATTTAATTTGGCTCTAAAAAAAAAACGCAATGAATATTTTTCAAAGTATGGCTTTATTGGAAAGGTAGTACATTGCCATTAAATACAATTTCATTCAAATGACTTCCACGGCTGGCTGCATAATACCCCTTCTATCAACCCAATTTTTCAGTACATTTTCCACTATATGGGCGTATTTCATCGATAGCAACTTTGATTTCATGTTTTAATTCTTGAATCGTTCCTGGCTAGTTAGCGTAACACTCATCCTTGACGGTTCCCCATAAAAAATAGTCCAGCGGAGTCAAATCGCAGCTGCAAGGCGGTCAATTGACATCAGCATTTCGGCTGATTATGCGAACAGTTTGGGTTGAAGACTCACCATTTTGGAAGTAAGTTTTCAATATTTCCCAATTTTGTTCAAGCGTATAGTGACCCATTTCGTAAATATCAAACAAAAAACTAAATTTCTGATACGTCATAAATGTTATTACGCCTTTCAAACTCAAAATAATCGATAGTTGAAATTCTAAACGCTAGATGGCCCTGTACATCAATCCCTAATAATCATGTACATCATGCTCTAACAAATTTTTGCTCGGGCAGCTGACTGACATTCTTGGTTATGGGTGTAATGAATGCAATTCATGTAGTCTTATTAGTGATCAGTGAAAAACGTTATATTAGTGATCAGTCAGCTGCTTGCCGCATGTAAATACATATTGTGTTTCAGACATGTTTCTTCTTTCATATGTTCAATTGCCGAATAATCAATCGTTTCGCGTATAGAAAATTGTTAGGGATAGCTTTATGTAACATGAGGCTCTGATCATTATTTATTAGAGATGCCTATAAGAAAGCATGTAAGAAATTTCCTTACTTTAATCTAATAAGGTCCCGATCATAATTTAATAGATTATAATATGTTATAGATTTTAATTTAATAGATTATAATATGTTATAAGTAAGGCTTACTTATTTATATCTAATAAAGTCCTTATCGAAATTTGATAACAATACATCAACTTTATATTTATTTATTAAGGCTAACTTATAAGGATCTGAAAAGAATTTATTAGAGATGTCAAGTGGTAAAGTATATGTGCTATATATGACAGATTTCTTAACCTATAAAGTTAATTTTAAGTTAAATTAAATATCTCGCAGAATACAACAACTTTTCTTTCTGCTAGATTCTTTCATTTTGTATAAAAATGCGTCTATTGAACATAATTTTGATTATTGAGGTTGAAGATATTAAATTGAATAATTTTGTAACTAATTTTGCCCATTGTTAGTTACATTATTTTCGCATAAGAAGAATTAATATATATTGGGTTGTCCAGAAAGTTCATGCCGATGTTGAAAGAAAATTGAAACGCAGAAGATTTAAATTTTAATATACATTTATTAAATTATATAGATTAGTCGGCACGAACTTTCCAGACAACCCAATAGTATTCAAGAGGAATTAATATATAGTATTTGATAGTAAGTATAATAGTAATTGATAATAGTAATTGAGTGGATGTTCAGTTCTATCGCTCAAATTTCTATATAGGATTATGTAGACAAATATATTACAACTATACATTCATTAACATTCAATGTTCGTGAATTATCGAAGTAGCTGTTTCCGTAAGATTACAAAGGTCAAGCAACGTAAATGGTGATATGTATTTGGATAAGTGACCGTTTTAAAAGACCATAAAATTAATTCTCAATAATAATCCTAATAATTTTTCCTTACAAGACCTTGATAAATTTTTCTGGCCCTGAGTAGTTTTTCCTTATAGAGTCCTAATAATTTTTCCTGATAAACAATTTGCTACATGCCATATAGGGCCCAAATTATCTAACCTATAGTAATAGAACCTGATTAATTTTAAAGCATACTAATCAGATTCTTTTTTAAGCCCTAACAATTTTCTACACAGATTGTGTTTGTCAGTGATTAATTGGTAAATCGGTTTATATATATATATATATTTTTTTTTATATATATAAAAATTGGAAAGGATATGGGCAGTACGAGTCAAGTGCATAAGATTTCGCACAAATAACATATCTATGGAACTTCTTTATTCACTAAAACGCGCTTGTTTTGACTCACTTTTGATTTTTCCTCAGAGACAAAATAAACTAACATATATAAAAACTATGAATAAAAGTTATTCTATTATGGTGAGCTCTATATAAATTTATATAAACATAACGGAGCATCGGTTACAAGAAGACCATGATTTTGATTGGGATATTACAATACTGAACGAGGACCCTCACTACAGGAAGAAATTGATTTCGGAGATGATATTCATCAGGAGATGCATGGACTCAATCTGACGGATATGGAGGGCCTTCCCAAGGTCTACTTTCCGACAAGCTATAAAGGCTTGAATTGTTGTCACGTCTAGTCAGTCAGTGCCGTTCATACACAGTAATGAGTCCTTCTGGCATGTTTATCGATTATTTTCCAACTTTCTTGTTCTTGAAATTGATTAACGCTTTAATGTTACATTTTTTCATTTGTTATCTCGGAAAATTACTAACTAAAAAACAAAAAGTGACTCACTCCGTAAAATTTAGGATTCGAAAGCAAAATTATCCTATCAACAATAATCCCGCGATTATTTCTATTTTTTGAGAAACCGGATACTGTGATCAAAAATTCAAATATCCATTCGAAAAAGTCGGTTTGTGGTACCAATTGAACTCTATCACCTCCTAGTGAACTGAAGTTTAGGATGCTGAGAATTAAAAATCTCAAGAATGGAACTAACCGAAGATGCAGATGCCGCCAAAAATATGTCGTCAACAAACTTATAATAAAAGGGCAATGGAAATCGAATCAAAGACAAAGCTCTAATTTCTGTTATAGCTTTCGCATAATTAGATCCGCGATGATGAGACAACAGAGAACTCATAGGAATCCAGTATAATTCTAAATATCTATATTAATTAATATTTAACACTATCAAAATCAAAAAAAGTAGAATCTAAAAAAAGCTGAACTGCTTCGATGAAATCCTCTTCCGGTAAACAACAACTCCAGAAATAAATCACTAATGGTCTTTAATACAGTTCATCGCATATCATCAATGGAGACGATAGTGAAGAGGCTCCAATGACATTAATTAAAATTCATCATTCAAATGTCTACCATCAAGTTCCTTAACAAATTTAAAACTTTTCGATATGACTATCTGCCAGGATAGGAATTGTTTTTATGATAATATTATGAAGAAATATTGTTAATGAATACACAGGGCTATTTATCGAAAAAATTATTATACGAAAGGAGTAATCCTGCTTATGTACCTTTGGAAGGGCGACCCTCGGAAGTAT
>NW_017259536.1:266266-274050 GCF_001594045.1 Atta colombica | reverse complement strand
CACACAAGGTAACCTATTACTATACCCTATACGAACACAAAAATATATATATATATATATACATAAATTTCTCATTTTACTAAGTGAGTGTAATCGAAGTGTCAATATTTGGAACATAATAACTAGTTGGAACATGATATAATTTATAAAAAAGAATCTTATCGTGAAAATGTGTGACTTATTATTTAAGTATTTAAAAGACACTTAATATTTGAGTGGAGAAAATGAATTACATAGTAAATCATTGTGTCAAGCACTATATTACGGTGCATTCAAACTTATTCCATCGACTTCAAGAAGCCAGAGCAAAATGGAATCATTGAACATCTATAAGTAATAACAATGTTATAATTAAGATAATAATAAACTTTTAAAGTGTATTTGACTTACTTTTTTGTTTTAAACATTTATAACTCTTCGACTACTAAGAAGCGCGAACGTGTTTCTCATAAATATATACGAGCACAATAGCGTATATAAAATTAGAGAAATTTTTATAAAAGTAAGAAATTGGACAATTGCTACAAGTATTATAACGTCTATTGACAGATAATTAAATCTAACAAGTAAGTCGAGTTGTAAGAAACGTTCTTAGAATTCGACGTACTGAAATAATTGTTTGATTTGTACGTCAATAATAGTTTTATATTTATCACACATAATTATTGTGTCCAATTCTGCTCTTTTACGACTGTAACAATTTTGTCAATGTAATTAGAAAATAATTCGATATTCAATATTTATTTTAATTTCATCATTCTCATTTATAATATAACGAAATTAGCACATTTAAAGTATGTGAAAGACAGAGAGATAGTATGATAGAGAGGAAAACTAAGAAGAAACGTGTTTTTATAAACATTAAATGTGTCCGGTTAGTATTTAATTTAATTTAATTTAGTTTATTGCAAAGCTATATGAAAACGACTACATATTAATAGAGTAATAGACATAAAGTATAATACAATAGACTATAGTTAACATAAATATAAATACAATAAACAATAGTAACTTGCAAATGGTTAGGCGTCAGCAAAATTGTTGTTACAAAGCCTACTAGTAACAAAACCAGAATAAGACAATAATGCAAGAGGTAAACTAATGGCTGAAATCACACACACACACACACACACACACACATACGCGTGCGCGCGCGCACACACACATACACTCACTCTCATACACACACGCGTATACATCCGCAACATACCACCAATTACATCATCTTATTTAAATACTGTGAGTGATGCGATGAAACGCGAGACAAAGGAAGATAGAGAGGAAGAGGTTTTTATTGAAGGGAATTAAAATATTTGACAGAGGTGTACTCCCCGCGCGTAAAGCGCCCGCGTGCCTCACGTTCTAACGTGGGCACGGACTTCTGCTCATCTCCTCTATATGGCCCGTGATACGTTGTACTTTTTATTTTCATTTTAACATAAAAATGAATTTTAATACAAAAATGAAAGTAAGAGGAATAAGTGGCCTTGAACTTGACAAATGTTATCCAGGATATGATCCTGAACAACATTCAAAAAATTTTAATCATCAGTCGGATCTTACGTAGAGTCAATGCTGGCAAAACTTTCAAATCTTGGTAACTCGAAAAGTACGTAATAAAAAATAACTTTATTATAGTGTTTTAAAAAATTCTTGATAGCTGTCAGATGCTGTCATCAAAAATAGCATGTTCCATTAAATAAAATTAATGTGACCCTGACCTTGGTGACGCCATTCAAGGTCAAATCTAGTATCTTCTTATTCTCTCTCCGAACTATACAGGTTTTGTTTGAAACATTTTTCCATATCTATCATAGTTTTCAAGAAATCTTAATGCACTATTTAAAATGGAAAATCCTGTATATAGGTATATAACATTAATAATGTTACTCATACAGCATGTCATATTACAGTGAGATTATAATATTGCAGTAATATTACAACTTGCAATGCAATATTACGTAAATAATATTGAGATATTACATTGTGATATATCAATGTATTGAGTTGTCTGGAAAGTTCGTGCCAATGTTGAAGAAAAATTTAAACGCAGAAAATTTTAATTTAATAAATGTATACTAAAATTTAAATTTTGGTCAGCATGAACTTTTCGGACAACCCAATAATATTGCATTAATTTTGTTGAAAGATATTACAATGTGATATCATTCTGCAATATTGCTACGTCGTCTAAATATCGCAGTAAGATGTTACTGTAATATCGTCCGAATATTGCAGTATGACATATCGCAAAGCTATATTACCGCAATATTGTATATAATATCGTTCAAATATTGCAATATGATATACTGTAATATTACAGCAACATTGTTTAATTATTACATTGCAGTTTATTGCAGTGTCATCTTTTTAAGATATGAATATTATTATGATTTGATTTATTACTGAATAAATATTAAGTATTAAATGTAAAAAAATTAGGAATATAGATTGAACATAACTCACAATGGATACAAATAAGCTGTATTGTGTCATATATCTTATTTGTATCTATTAATAATTGCATTTTTTGAATTTTATTGAATATATTACAACAATATTTGTTGTACGTCCGAAGTCGGAGGAAGTGAAGTCTCCTTCGTATGAATTTATATATTTTTTGTTTTTATTTCGAATATTATCGAGGGATACCAACGATTTAGGTGTGCGGAGGAATCTTGACTCCTGCCGCTTATTCGCAAATGTAATTATTTTTCTTATTCTTCGACTGAATCTCCATGGCTCTTTTGTTCTTTCTCAGAAAACATGTCTTTAACAATGTCATTAAGACAATAACGTCGCTCTCGCCTAAACTAGGATACTCATCATGCAGTGTCGGGAAGATCACGAAAGATTTATAAATAAAAGAAATAAAGACACATTGTTTATTTATACTATTTTTAATTTTATTAGTGTTATGCTAATAAAAAAAACGACGCGAAATTTCTCAGCGATCTTTGTCGGTGGGAATTCGTATAGGAGATTTGAACGTACCTGAGGGAGCTCGTTGCTTCAGCGATGTAAATAGAGAGAGAGTGGCGGAGACTTCAGGTTCACGCGTCCTCAGGGGATCCGAACATCGAAGAATCAAAGTCCCCATGCTAGTGATATGCTTTTATCATTCGTCTTAGCCGCTCCCGTCAATCACTTCGTCGTGAACGGCCTATCTATCGTATCATGATATCCGTTATTAATACCTGAAAAAGAAAATTTGAGAGTAGTAGCCTTATTTTGTCATAGGTACGAGAATTTTAAAGAAGGGAAGGCCAGAGCACACCAAGAAGGCGAGCAGCGGCTCTTTTCTTAGAAGAATTAGAGTAGAATACTTATTCAAGCGCGCTGTCCTCAAGGAAAACGCGAGACCACTTTAACGTGGCGCTGATCGCGTTAAGCAGGAAAGAAAGGAAATTGAACGGGAACGACTCTATATAAGTAATAAATATATATAAGTAATATAATATAAGTAATAAATAAATAAGTGCGCGTCAGGTCGGTAGGAAAGGAGGCGAAGAACGCTTCATATAAAGCGCGCTACTGGTTCTTTAGGAGAATTATGTATCCTCTTTTTGCGAGCTATCTTAACTTTCGATCATTTGCTGAGTGGAGAATAGCTCGGCTGTGCTTGATTTATTTCGCGCCTTTATATCTTGTTAGTTATTGTGTATTGATGTGATTTTGTCAGTCCTTTTCATTAAAGGGTGCCCTGCCCTTCGATGATTGACCTTATGAGTTGTTATTTGTGTCGGTTTTGCAATGACTTTTTATCAAGGTACTCTTGATTGTTTATGTGGAATGATTCTCCATCCATCTCATGTGATGAGAAAAAGTTAAATTATTTATGTTGTTGAATAACATAATCCAGTGTTCATTTAAATAATAGTAAAATACAGAAATTAATAGTTATTCATGCGCTGGACACATAAACCGTGAACGTAGCACTCTGCTCACGTTCGTGATGCGACTGTCAGCACTTGTTGCTATAGTTACGGCCGATGTCTCGGTTGAAAATTTCTAACAGCCGGATGTTACAGTATTGAAAAATATTTTGTAAAAAATATTGCAATTTACTGTTGCAGTATTACAATTCAGTAGATTATACTTAGAGAAATATTGCATATATGTTGCTATATTGTATAAAATTATATATTCAAATAATTATTCCATTTTTATTAATATATTATTGTGTTTAATTATATTCCAAAATACATATAATAAAGTTATGATCAAAAAATATTCAGGGGGCTCAGAAAACATTTAAAAAAATTTGAAAATCTCTAGAAGACTCGCCTACTCAACTATACTCACGTATTTCTTACAGAACATCTAGATATTTTCTCTCTTACGAGAAGCGTATCTCTTTTATGACAGTTGTTTGTTGGATTGTAATATTGAAACAACATATTGGGTATAGGAAAAAGTTCATGGCGATTTTTTAGTAAAATTAAAGTGTTTTTCTTAGAGTATTGAAATCAATTTATTTAAATCAAATATGCTCCATTATTTTCTAATATTTTGCCATTTTTGGGACAGAGTCATAATTCCATCGCGATAGAACTTCTATGGTTTCTGATCGAAAAGCTGCTTCAATTTTCACATGCCTCTTTTGAAGCTAGCTTTACACCATTAAGAGAGTTCTGCAGAGACCTAAACAAATGATAGGATAAGGATAGTCTGAGGATGCTATGGAGGGATTATAAGATGCATTAAAATTTCTCAGCCAAACTCTCGCAATTTTTGCCGAGTCATCAAAGATGTGTATGGTCGAGCGTTGTTGTGATGGAAGACGATACCTCTCCTATTGATTAATTCTGGCCGCTTCCTCTCAATTGTTTGTTGTAATCTCTGCAGTTGTTCACAGTAGAGTTCGGAATTAATTATTTGATTGGACGATAACAGCTCATAGTGAACGATTCCCTTCCAATCCCACACACAACATCACCTTCTTCCTCATCAATTCAGATTTTGCGATTGCTTGCGCCTTCTCTCCTTTCTTTATCCACGATCTTTTTCTAGTTGAATTGTCATAGGTGATCCATTTTTCATCACCAGTTATCATTCTCTTCAGAAATGGCTCAACTTCATGCCGTTTCAGTAGCGTATCGCAAATGTTAATTCGGTCGATCATGTTCCTAACACTCAACTCGTGAGGAACCCAAACATCGAGCTTCTTTTTGTATCCAGCTTTGTGTAAATGATTTAAAACTGTTTTATGGTCGATGCCTAGTTCCCTGGCAATCTCCACAGTGCTTATCACGCTCGACTTTTATCATGATTTAATCGAATTTTTCATTGTTGATTGATCGACCGGAGCGAGGTTCATCTTTCACATCGAAATTTCCAGCACAAAAGCGAGCGAACTATTTCCGTGCTGATGATTTTGATAGAGTATCTTCACCGTAAATAGCGCAAATTTTTTCACAAGCCTGTGCAGCATTTTTGCCTTTATCGATACTGTAAAATACTGTAAAATGTAGCAAATTTTTTCCTTATTTTCATTATCAAAATAAAATAACTTTTGATCCACTTCACCGATTTCAATCTTTTTCAGCTCAAAACAAAGGTTAAAATGTCATTTTTTAAACGCATGTCTGTTGCCGATGCGATTAGTAGTTGCCGACTGCTGAGCATTTAATGCCATCTAGCGGGAAAAACGCCACGAACTTTTTCCCACATCCAATATTATAATATCTTCTACAAAATTAAAATTACAATATTTTGCAATATTTAGCAATATCTCCAATAAAATATTATAATTTCAATATCACTGCAATTTTTGTAATATTGTGCATTATTGAAATATTGCTGAAATATTTTGTGTTGAAGAGATAAGTAACGCAGCCCAGTCACAACTGGAACACGTTACTTGTAAGAAGAAAACGTCCAGGAGTCCTGTAAGAGGAATATGCAAATCAAGTATATCTCTCAGAGATTTGTAATCTTTTAAGAGTATTTTCAGGCTTCCGAATGTTTTTTTTTATCATGATTTTATCATACATACATTAGAGTGTAATATTAAGCAATGATTTTAGCAATTAATAAAACTAGATTAATTATTGTAATATATATTGAAATATCATAATATTTCAACAATATTGCAGAAATATCGTAGAAATATTCCTACGATGAATTTTCCTATGACGAATATTTATTATTGTAGCGATATTTATATTTTGTAATATTACCGCAATATTACTATAGTACATAGAAATACTATCGCAATATTGCAAAATATTAGCATAATATGTAGAAATATTGTCCAATATTACAGTAATATTACAAAAATATTATAGAAATATTTCTGTGATGAATTTACTGCTTTAATATTGCAGCGATATTTATACAATATTAAATGTTATTGATATATTAACATGCAATATTACAGCACAATTGTAATATTACTGCCAGATTACAACAATATTATGCTATGTGGATAATATACTTAAACAATTTTCTCTTTTTCTTACATACATCAGAAATAAAAATATAAATTTGTGTAAGACCGTTTGTGTGTTACCGTTTGATTTTCGCTATTACATTTACAATAGGTTATGTTGAGGTTAGGTATGACGAAGAAGCAGATACCTGTAACGATACACTTCGTTACAACTAGTTACAACTACTCCTAAAAAGGAGTGTAAAAAGAAATTAAATCCCGGATGTAAAAAGAAATTATTTTTCCAATAGATGACTTTAGTAATCTGCATCTTGCATTGTATAAGTGCGATCAGATTACGTTAGATGGCGTTAGAAAGATAAGATTTTGTACTAAAAAAACTTCTTAGACAGTTTTGTGATTGCTTGACTCAGTATTGTTTGAGTGCGCGTCAAAGATGAACACCAGCAAAGAGAAAATACGCCATATTTTACAGTTTTTCTTCGATAAAGGCGAAAACGCAAGCCAGGCGGTTGAAAATGTGAATAGTGTTTATGGTCCTGATACTGTAACAGCCAATCACGCGCAATTTTGGTTTCGTCGATTCCGTTTCGGTAATTTTGATGTCAAAGATGCACCACGCTCTGGAAGGCCAATTGTCGAAAATAGCAATAAAATAATGGAAATCGTCGAGTCCGACCGTCATGTAAACACTTGTCGAGGAGCTAAACATTGCATAAAAAACCGTTTGGAACCACTTGAATAAGGCTGAATACAAAAAGAAGCTCGATGTATGGGTTTCACACGAGTTAACGCAAAAAAACCTCATGAACCGAATTTCCATCTGCGAATTGCTGCTGAATGGCAACAAAATCGACCCATTTCTGAAGCGGATAGTGACTGGTGATGAAAAGTGGGTCACTTACAATAACATTGTAATCGAATCGCGATGAGCCGGCGCAAACGGTGGCCAAGCCAGGATTGACGAAGACCAGGAAGGTTTTGCTGTGTGTTTAGTGGGATTCATCCCCCCTTGCCATGGCAGGGAATCGTCTACTATGAGCTGCTCTCCTACGGCCAAACTCTTAATTCGGACCTGTACTATCAACAATTGGACACCATCTGAAGGAAGCAATCGCCCAGAAGTGGCCAGCGTTGGCCAATCGGAGAGGAATTGTGTTCCATCAGGACAACACAAGGCCATACACATCGATAGTGACTCGCCAGAGGCTCCGGGAGCTTGGTTGGGAGGTTCTTATGCATCCACCTTATAGTCCGGATCTGGCTCCAAGTGATTACCACCTGTTCCTGTCTATGGCGAATAATTTTGCTGATGAAAAATTCGCCTCAAGAGAAACTTGTGAAAATCGACTGTCCCAGTTTTTTGCCAATAGGGATGAGGGTTTCTATA
>NW_017259536.1:233899-266166 GCF_001594045.1 Atta colombica | reverse complement strand
GTAATTCAATACGGTGTCCCATGAATAATTTATTAACATATTATCAGTAGCTAAATAATGTAATTGACAGACGATAATATATACATATATATATATATATACACACATACTCATACAGCACAGAAAGATTGCAGAAACATTGCTGAATCATCATTATTGCAAAATTCTAACAATATTAAGATGTTCGTTTTTTGTTATATTGCAATATGTTCCAGCAATATTGCAATGTAATGTATTTGGATAAATTTTTTACTCTAAAATAAAAACTATACATATCTCACTAACTTTAATTTTTCTACAAATCGCATTTCTAGTGATATGTGTTTTCCAAAAGCAATTTTTTATGATAAAATCATAAAATTTCATTATATTCCAATAAATATAGTATTAATTCTGAGAGATAAATTTATTCATAACGATAAAGTATGTGTGCCCCAAACTACAAATATTATATCCACATTAATATTGTAATACAGTCGCTTGATAGTTAATCATGGATTAAGTTAATCACAGTGATTCTTTTTAATTCGAAATCACTCCGAGTCAATTGAAATCGATTAAAAAATGACAGTAATAAATTTATCAATAAAGTTTGCGCTGATTTATTTTTGTGTTCACATCAGGTATAAATACATCATTGATCACATAATTAATATTTCGATAAATCGTTTTAATTGCTTATCATCTTATTTGATAATGATGCATTGTATTCAAACTCAATATTATCCAATCTTCTGATTTCATATTTAAAATAAATATAAAATTTAGCTAATGAAATTAGCTAATTAACTAATGAAATGGCTGAAAAAATGAAATCAAATAATAAATCAATAAATTTTTTATTTAAATATAAAATGAATTATATTATTATGTACATTAAAAGCCTTCAATCCAAATTTCCATTCATTTTATTATTTGACTATAAAAAATTCAGGAGTTACCAAGGAGTTTCGTGCAAGTTCTTTTTGAAGCTTAAATGAAGCTTACAAAAATTTGATGACCATTCGGAGAGAACTCCCCGTGCTGTATGAGAATATATCATATTTTTTTCTATATCAAGCCAAATAGCTTCGATCTTTTCGATCGTGAATTATAATTAATAGAAATGAATTTCCATGCATTATTATTGATAATTATTAATGATAATGAACTACGCGCTATTTATCATAATTCGACGTACCGCTGCACAGTATTTCATCCTATCGTTCGGGTTATGCGCGAGATAAACTCGTCTCTGGTATCAATTTATGGGCAAAAAGCCATCGATCATCGTGGGACTATAACCCAGTTCTGCGATGATGGTACTCAATGGATATTATTCCGCTAAAGTTATATATCGTACTCATAATTGATATACATTTCGATCCGTTGATTATTTCGCGCGGAAATGAGAGAAGCTAGGAAGAGATAGAAGAGTAATGGACGGGGATAGTTAAATGTATGGATGTTCGTTAAAGCAACGCCATAATGAGGATTGAAATTTCGCGGACAGCGAAATGAGCGAGGGCAGAATGACAAGCGGAGATTTACCGTTTTCAACATCCGTTATTCACCGGCCGACTGGGCACATTTTATCGCTTTATAATCGTCTTTTCCGCACAGCATGATGATATTGTGAATCGACATTTTTAGGGCGTCATAATTATTTCGAGCGCGAGAGACCGTTTCCGGCCCGTTAATTAACAGATGTGTATACCCTGCTCACGCCTAACGGTGACGATTCATATCGCGGAGTACAGTGTATTAATGTTGATATGAATATATTATATCAAATGAAACGAATAACTCAATAGAAGAAGAAACATACTAGAATAAGAAACATATGTAGGGTTCTCTTTCATTTTCCTTATATAGAGGAGATCGGGGATAGTTAATACACAAGGCATGTTGTTACACTTAAAATTGCTGCAAAACAACAAACAATAATATTACATATAAATACTATAATATATTAAAAAGTATAATATTTCCGTAAAAACGTTGCGGTCATGCTGCAATAAATTATTTCTGAATAATATTTTCAGAAATAGAAAATATTTTCGGTTTTTCATAACTAAAAGTAAAATAAGTGAATGATATAATAAACGTTATATTCATCAATCTCCTCACCATATCATAAATTCAACTATTATATTAGGTGTACAACTTTGCTTCCGCCGTTTTTTTTCCGAAATTCGAGGCTTTATTGTAAAAAACTGGTTATACATTTATGATTTAAAGTATTGTCCATCACTGGCCATTACTTTCTCCCATCTTTCGGGTAGCGTACGAATCCCGTGTCGAAAAAACTAGTCATCTTTTGAGGCTATCCACGAATCGATCCAATTTTTTACTTCTTCATAAGACCGGAAGTGCTGGTCTGTCAGGCCGTGTGCCATTGATCGAAACAAGTGATAGTCAGAGGGAGCAACGTCTGGAGAATATGGCGGGTGGGGTAGAACATTCAACGTTTTCAAGTATGTCTTGACCACTTTCGCAACATGGGGTCGAGCATGCTGCAAAATCACTTTATCGTGTCTCTCGTTATTGCGGCCGTTTGTCTTTCAATGCTCGGCTCAAATGCATCAATTGCGTTCGATACCGATCGCCTGTGATTGTTTCAGTCGGTTTTAACAGTTCATAATACACTACGCCAAGCTAGTCCCAAATACAGAGCATGACCTAGGATGTCAAAATCACCATTCTTGAAGCGTTGAAACCACTCACGACACGTTCTTTCACTAATAGCAGCCTCACCATAAGTATTTGAGAGCATTCGATGAGCCTCAGCCGCAGATTTCTTCATATTGAAGCAAAAAATTAAAACCTCCCGCAAATGACGAGAATTTGACTCGTAAATTGACATTTTCAATCGAGAATAACTTTAAGATGCAGACACAAATCGACTAATGTTTCTATGGGGTTATGTTGACAGATGCCCAAATTTATTGTATGACGTCTATGATCTATTTCGACCACCACTTACCGCTAAAGCCATCTATAGGAAAACGGCGGAAGCAAAGTTGTACACCTAATATGTATATAATATATTTATATTTAATATATTTACATGGGAAAAAAAATTATTAAACAATTTGTAATAAATTTTATAATAAATTTTTTTTATAACACATTATTGTATACTACCTTTTTTTCATGCTCTTCATAAACGGCTGTTTCTTTAGAGTATCACTGTCGAAACAGTTCCCAACATTTCCAAGGTTTTCACACTATTGAATCCATTTTTAACGCAAAATTTAATACAAACTCGTTGTTGCAAATTCAACTCCATTTTTAAAATTGTAAAAATCGAAAATCGTCTAGAGGTAGATGTACTCAAGACGGTAATTTTTACAAATGTCAAGCTATGATGATAAAATTTGGTGGGAATGTTAATGATAGATGTAGTAATCTAACCAAAAAAACAGAAAAATCAGCTGACTCAGAGCATCACCTGGTAGTAATTCCGGGAACTTTTTGATCAAGATGGTATATATCCAAGAGTTATGTGAATTATCAAATTCTAGCCATTTCATAAATCTTGTCTCCTTTTTTTACCCAACATCTTTTTAATTAGATATACGTCGGGATTAGCGACGCAATGCAACTCATACTGGTAGAATTCTCCAGCAATGGGTTTTCCGCGATAATCTTCCAGAAGATACGTCACGGGATTAGTTTTCTTACTTTGACGATTCTAAACACCTCCGTGGTCCAATTTGAGGTGTAACCTTTCTCAAAGATTGTCTCGAATTTGCTCATACGGACCGAGTCACTTTGAATCGTTGGAGTGCGACAGCTTTTACGCTTCTATACACAGTATTTAAGAGTTTGTCGGTATCGTGGGAATTACATCGATATATACCGATAGTTGATGCTTTCGCGCGTTGTCAGATATGAGATGTGATAGTAAATCGATCCATTTATAATTTTCATTATGAATAAATTGTTTCTACATGTTCGTTTTTCATCGTTTTTACGATTGAATCGTTCGACGATTGACTTTCCATTACGGAATACATAGAATAATGATTGATGACGTGTTTCTTCAATAGTATTGGTACATTTGCATTGTAAAATTCTTTTCCTATATATTGGTTTGCAAATTTTTCGAACATCTTCCATCGCCTTAAATTATTTTTGCAATTGCTGTAGCCTATCTCAGTTCCATTTTTTGTTTTGAGCGGTACATGCGTACTTACTCAACATGTCGATAATGGTGAGGATGTAATGATAATCTTTTGTTGAATCGTATGTAAGGATGTATCTCGACATATCAGCCTGCCACAGGTAATCATATCCGTAAATTATGACACGTTTACGTGGAAAATTTCTTCTCGCTGGAGCGTGCAGTTCTTCCACCAATCGCCACTTTTTGAGATTTTTCTTCTAAGACATGTTTTATTTTTTTTATCGCGGTATAATACGTAAAATATTACAAAGATCTGACGTAAACATTGTTGGTTGGTATTTCGATGTCGACTAAAAATGATTGCGTTATTCTCATTCAATTTATAATCAAACTAGCTTCACTAAGTTCCTCGATAACAGATAAGATTTCGTTATCGGACATTGTAATTTGCCTGAGCCGAGGTCTCAAGCAATCAGAGATGATCCACTAGCTCATTAGAATCGTTCCAATGCACATAACTGATTTTATTGTCATTTAGGGTCATGGTGGTATTACATCTTTTCCAACACTTTTACCTTGTTATTTAGTTTGCAGACGCATAGATATACCCGTTCCAACTTGTATTTTATCTGACACTAAGGGTGCTATTATATTCTTATTTGTATCTTTTATTATCCAATATTGGATTATCCGCTTTATAATTGCGCCTAGATTATAATTGAGCATTCGTTAATAGTATACTTTTATATGCTAGTTTATCTTGTCTGTATAAATAGTGTCGTTGGGAATTCTTTTGAAAATTAATTCATACAATCCAGGTGTACCTTTGTACTTTACTATATCTACGATCATAAAATCATTCATGTCTATATCGAACTGTTTATCATCGAGCATCCGTTCTCATTGAGGTATGCGCCACAATAAACGTGATCTTTTCTCTGTCCATCGAGAAGCATGTTTATGTATTTTTGTCCAAGTGGTCCCAATTGTTTATGCAACTCTTCACGAATTTGTCGTGTTTGCAATGATTGTTTAACTAACGTTTCAAGCGACTCATTGGGCGTTTCATAAACGTCTTCGACTGACGGAACATATGAACGTTCGTATAATAATTTGTGTGGTTCAGGTGACATATAATTCGAATCCGACTAATTTCGATTCTTGTATACGTTGCTTTTTTTTAAAGCGACGGTGTTAATTAAAGCTGTGAATTATCTATCCAGAAATTGCCACTATCATCATCATCATCATCATCATCATCATCATCATCATCATCATGTTCATCATAGTCTTTTTCATTTTCTTCTGTATTCTTTTCTTAGTATTTCTATCCTTCGCAACATTAGCTTCTTTCTTAATCAGTTGAGATTTCTCACCAGCAGTGTCTTCGACATTCTACAATGGGTTTAAAGTGTTTTTTCAACACTATATCTTCCTTTATTTTATCGATTTTTAAAGCATGATACTTTTTATGAACTGAATCACTTATTTTTGCAATTTGTTTCGCTATTCTCTCGTCCTCATCCTTGAGCTCTTTTCTATTATCCATGTTGCACTTGAAGAAGAAGGACGTTTCATAGTTGACATATCGACTAATCACGTTAAGGTATCGCAAACTTCTTTTTTATATTGCCCATTCATAAACGCACTGTCTTTATTTATTACCACGAATCCATACTTTTGTTGCCAACAGCAACGACATAGTTGTAGGCAAAAATCCTCGTAAGACATGTCGATGTTTATGTGGTCATTGTATACATGTTTCAGGTTGGTACCATCCTGTTTGAACAGGATCAACAAATTTGCATTATCGCGTATGAGATGCTTTAATATCTTTGCATACGTTTGCATACGTTACAGATACAATAGAAGCAGTCGACGTTCGCGTGACGGTTCATTGTAAAGTATTTTCTGATCGCGTCTTGTTTGCCACATCATCAAAGATGAAATTTAGAAGCGCCTTATTTGGTGGAACTACATCGTTATTATTGGAAAATGTAAAATAATTTCTTCAATTAGTGTCAATAAATTCTCCAAATATCGATATTTTAGTTGTTGCAATGACTTCGAGTACACGTACACATTCTCAAAGCGTAAAGCATATGGACTTTCCAGTAAACTTAACAGTCAACACGTTTGCTTTACCACAGTTCGATGGATGGACTGCAGATGACACGGCGTATAGAAATCGGCAGTTTTTATATTTGCGTACTTCTTTTTCAATCTGTACTTTATTGTCAACATTAGTCACTTTGATCGTCTGCGATTGTTGCATGAACTTCATATCTTCTGCCTTCACGATATTGATACAAATTAAAAAACGGATCGAGAACAGATCTATTTATTGCATTACATTACAGATTTATTGAAGCGCGCAAAATGAAATGGTTCAGTATTCAATATATTTCGTATCGTGTCGGACAACTGTGATGTACATAGTTTAACTGTCAAAGAGATAAAATATATATACCGAATATTATTTTACTACAAGAGTTTAAGAATTACATAGATTAACTGTGGAACAGATTCAGTAACATCATCGGTGCTTGAAATATTATAATTTGCCGAGTCATGGATCGCATATCGATGGTCCATTTATTAAAAAAAAAATTGTAGCGAATTTCAACAAATAAGGGCTGCGATTTTTTTAATCACGCGATAAACGTACTTCCGATCGAGTTATATATCCCCGAATATCAATTTTATGGTCCAGGTATGCATTTAGAAAAATGAGACGATTTAGCTACAGACGATCGAGGCGATTAATCCGTTGGACGCGACGTGACATAGCTTATTCGCGAAGCAAAGATCTCACGAAACGATACATAGCTGACAAAATACTCGCGCGGAAATGAATTATCGCGAAAGGAGAGAGAGCTGCTGTCACAGCTGTTTGAGCAGCTATGAAAGCCAAAACAAAAATTGGTACGGACTTGAAAACGAAGAAAAAAAAAAAGCCGACGAAGAAAAGAATAGTACCAGTAGCAAAACGTAACAGCATCATATCTATTCTACCGCTGTCGTCGGCTCGTTGTCGACGGCGCGGCAGGAGTCGCAAAAGTTATAAACAATAGTAAATTACCCGCGCAACGTCAGTTGAAAAAACTGAAACATTATAACCGCGTCATGAAGTTTAACTCGCTCCGTACAAGCATGGACAAAGAATCTCAACGAAAAAGATAAAAAGATTTTTAAAAAATTTAAAAGAAACGATAAAAATGCTAAAGGATATAACTATCAACATACAACTGCAACAATTGGCAAAACGTATATGTATTCCATATTTTAGAGGTATTTTTATGCGTACTATCTTACCAACAGGGGGAGTGTATTGAAACGAGAGCGGTATCGTAAATTTGGATAATGCTGATGGATCAGGTATTCATTGAGCGTACGCGAAGCGGGAGATCGTATTGTTTACTTTGATAATTTCTTTGACCGCCGAAAGAATTGGTGCGATATTTGGATATAATGCAAATTGAGTATAATCGCATGTCTTATCAATACGATCAAAGTAACTGTGTCTACTGTTTTTACAGACATCAATTTAAGAATGACGATCAATTTAAGAATTACACTCTTTCAAATCAATATTCAAACATGTCATATTTACGCTCACCAGTAACAGTAGCGTCCTCGGCCTACTACTTTCCGACCATAGATTTGAGTGATAGCGAGCTCGGTCTGACGGACTTTGAAACCTATACGATATCTAATGTAAATTCCTCGAATAATAAGTTTTACTTTGACGAAGATGACAAAGAAAGTGTAATTCCCGAAGGATTGTATGAAATATATGACATAAACAAGTATCTAAAACGCAATTCTACAATTTCATCCTAATAATATTGTGAAAGAGAAAATGCTTCGTAAAGAACATGAAGAGTACTCTTTGACTATTTATGCCAATAACAATATAAAGAAGAATGAGATCAAATGCGCTTATCGAATAAATTTCACCAAACCACATAATATTGAATCGTTATTAGGATTTTCATCAAATCGCGAGCTGAAGCCGCAAAAATGGCACAAATCAGATGTATCGATAAATATCATCAACGTAATAAAATTTGTATTGAATGCAATGTTACCGCGGGCGCATACAGCAACGATAAGTCCGTGCACACTTTCGCCGAGCGTATCACCAGGAAATAAGATATCGAAAAGATTGATATAGAATATTTATCTTCCGATTATCGTACGAAGCGTTACAGATCTAATAATTGTGGATCAAGACGGATAATTGCTAATTTTCTCGGAGAGATCACCGTTAAATTGCATATACAGAGGCGACAACAATAAAGTGATATGCTTGTTTTGAATGAGCAAGCGAAACAGACTAGAGACATGATCTTTCGCATACGCATAGAAAGCGAGCGCGGAGAGAGCACACCGGTCACGTGGAAAAAGTAGGATCCATAAATCATTTGCTGCATTCCATGTTCAATCAAATCAACATATATTTCAATCAAAAATTCTTCATCAAACAACGCATACGATTATCGCGCGTATATCGAGGCGTTATGAAATTATGTTTTATCCGCAAAGACTTCCCCTTTAATTTCTTGCTTATGAGACGCGAATATTCTCGATTACATGAACGACACGTTAGATTCATCAAATACGACGCTCGAGAGACATGCGTAAGAAATAAAAAAAAATCATGCGCTAAATCTTATATTCGCTAAATTTTATAGGCCAACTTCACTGCAATGTTTTCAATCAAGACAAATTTTTAATTAACGAAGTGCAAGTTAGAATGAAACTCGTACGTTCGAAAGATTCATTTTGCCTTAAGGGAGTAAAATAGTGAAAAATATTCAATGCTAGTTTACTCGTAAGAAAATTAATCCGGGTGTGCTACTCGCTAAAATATTGAATAAAACTACTGCCAAGTATCTCCTTACGAGAGTCGAGTAAAACATTCGCGATACACGCTGACGTAGTGGAGAAATCGATAGATAATGCAATACTCGGACAGTTGCCAAAACGAATAGTAATCAGTTTTATCGATAACAAGATGTTTAACAGTGATAGAAAATTGAACCGTTAATTTCAAAAATTACGGAATAAATTTCTTTTCACCATACGTCGATAACACGCAAAATCCCAATAAATCGTTACAGTTGAACTTTTCGAAAGACGAATCGCTCTACGTTGAAGCTTATCACACCTTATTCTCCGAAACCAGCTTTCACTTTTTGAACGAGAGTAATTCTATAAGTAGAGATGCCAATAGTTACACTCTTTCGGCTTTCGATTTTCCGACTCCAGATCTATCTGCTAATTGCGCAGGGATCTCGTGTTATCGACGTATGGTGAAAAGAAATTTATTCCGTAATTTTTGAAATTAACGGTTCAATTTTCTATCACTGTTAAACATCTTGTTATCGACAAAACTGATTACTATTCGTTTTGGCAACTGTCCGAGTATTGCATTGTCTATCGATTTCTCCACTACGTCAGCGTGTATCGCGAATGTTTTACTCGACTCTCGTAAGGAGATACTTGGCAGTAGTTTTATTCAATATTTTAGCGAGTAGCACACCCGGATTAATTTTCTTACGAGTAAACTAGCATTGAATATTTTTCACTATTTTACTCCCTATAAGGCAAAATGAATCTTTCGAACGTACGAGTTTCATTCTAACTTGCACTTCGTTAATTAAAAGTTTGTCTTGATTGAAAACATTGCAGTGAAGTTGGCCTATAAAATTTAGCGAATATAAGATTTAGCGCATGATTTTTTTTTATTTCTTACGCATGTCTCTCGAGCGTCGTATTTGATGAATCTAACGTGTCGTTGGAAACTTATGATTAGAAGTAAGATTCAAAAAGGATCTTTCCGTAACTATTAATTGTATTGTCTATGCCGAGTTTGATAATGATTAGAAATCGATTCCTCGCAAGATTCTCAATTCAATTGTCAACTTTTTCGACACTATCTTTAGCACTATATGTCTCGTGAGAAAACTGTTTTCCCCCACATTTTCCTACATATTTTTTTCCAATCTAATTGCATAAAATGACGAAAAGAGTTTCAGTATTGTTCATGATACCAAAATCGACACTTCGTAAAAAAGAGTAGCAGAAATTCGAATATCATGGATATAATCATCCACATATAAGATTTCCACGAATGTCGAAGAGAACTTTATTCCGGAAAAAGTTGCGATTCTCGCGATTAACGCAATGATCATCGGACATTGGATTATGTCACCTTATCCATTCGGCGATTTACCTGAAAAAATAATACGAAAAAGCAACTGATTTACACAAAATTTCGCTTACACAGAATTAAACGAAAATCCTAAATACGTCAATTCTAAATATTTTATGATACATCTGCGAGGAATTGCACGGCATGTATGCTCTATCTATACCAGAGGATGAGAGAAGGCATGTTAATCTCGAGAAACATATAATCTAGAAGGAATTTCAAAAATTTATTAGATTTCGAAGGTGATGATCGTTGCACGCATCAAGGATTTCTAACCAACAATCCGAACAAATCGAATCGTATTATGCGCTACGTAATGCTTACAAATTGAAACACTGATTAATTATACGAAATTGCATGATTTGAACTGTGATAATCTTTCCTCCAATAGAAAATTCGAGCGAAAGCGACGACAAGAGTAAAAAAACAAACAGCAGAAATTTTTCAATACAATTTAAAAATCATAAATACAATGTAATCCGTAACGTGAAGTGTGGAGGAAAAATTTTGTAACAGAAAAGACTGAATCTTGCTACGACATTGCTCTTGACGCCCTTTATCTTCTTTCCTTGTACACATAAAACATATATTTTAACATGTAAAACATATATTTTCGCTCTAAATCTGACGAATTCAGTCATGATGCATCATTGTTCTCATCTTTCATAAGGCTAGGAATTTTTTTTGAATTTGCGAATGGAATATCATATGGGTTATCGATAGAGTAATGGTTATCGATAGAGTAATCGCTCGTGTCAAATTTATATCATATTTCATAATGTTATATATATCGTCACATTCCACATGATATATGAGACTGTCAGTATCGGTACATAATTTTGCATTTATCACGAAACAGAGGTATTATGTACTCATGATGAAAATCATATAAATATAGATATAGATATATCGAGGATATATCTATATTTATTCCTACCTACCTATATCACCTACCTATATCGGTTTGTTGCATTTCATCTCGAGTTTACACATTTCTATCGCGATCAGATTTTCAGAAAAAATGCTACGACTGTGAAAGTTCTGTTTCACGATCATTGCACCGTATCTCCCGTCCCAACGCGTTAAGAGTAACGCGTCGCACGTCGACGTAGTTACGCACATTCTCCATAGTTTTACTTAAAACTGCGTTATTCATTAGTTTGTAATAATTTTTTCTTAAATTCGTTATTCGAGTTCTAAAATTTGTGTTGAGTTCGACATATTTACGAAGTCACGGAGATTGCGTGAATTGCAGTGTACGATGAATCTGTGATGCGGAGACTGTGATGAATACATTATTGCAGGTTACGATAATGTATAACATAACTTCTTATCATACAACATAGCGAGAAGCTTATCTTCTCGCTTATCGGATGGTTTCTCGCGCATCAGGCAAAACGAGGAACGCGTGAACATCATGGAAATGTTGTGGACACTCAAAGTCCATCTCGAGAATATAACCCGTCGGCGAATCTAACGCGACATCCATAACGTTAAAATTTTCTACATCGTATATCAAGTTGTCCCATCGAAAATCAGCGCATGGCAATAGTTGACATATTGTACAAGTTATTAATATAACAACCGTACAAGTTATTAACATCGTATATCAAGTATATCGACGATTTCGATGGGTCGTATAACAGTACTTGTTGTTGGCCTGCGCATATCTGTTGAAACAGCTCAGATCCCCGCGTATACCACGTTCGATGAATAGAACCATGTCAACGTCAGTAAGAAGTTCGAAATTGATGCGAATATGTTTCAATATCACCCTCCACATAAAGTCTGGTAAAATACGCAGTAAAGTAATAGTACGCGGAATCGAGTCCGTAACTCGTGACATAACTGTCTCGAAAATTATCGCATATATCGGCCAACAACAAGACATGTGTTTTTAAATACAGATTCGCCGAGGGTTCGAATAGAGAATTGCAGCCACGTTCATGATGCGCGTAATCGCTCTCGGATACCATGTCACCCGTTATAGAACTATAAAAGGAATCACGAAATGGTAATTCGATTTCCTCCAATTTTTCAGCGCAGTTAATGTATTCGTACGAAAATATATCTTTTCACGAGCAGATCGAAATCCTCCGCGCTGAAGTTAAGAAATTCTAATCGTGTAATTTTCAATTTATCGAGATATATCATCAATTTTTCTAAACTTGATGCGAGAAATTTACAAAAATCTATAAAACGTAATTTTACACAAGTTTTCTTCAGCTCATTTTTAGTACTGTCAACATGTTTTGTAAATGAAATATATTTTTCTTTAGTTATAGGAAATATGTCTACGCGTCCTTCATACGCATTGGCTATTTCTTTGATAATGAAATTCGCGTCGTATCCCGATAAATTGTGAAAAATTACAGGAATGTAAAATGAATTTTTATAGATTACAGTCCTGATGCGTTGGACCGCGGTATCGACCGTGAAGTGGCAATGATCGCGTATCCGTGTCGTATTTCGCGAACAGTTTTTCGCATACGTGGCAGTGCGTGGCACTATTAAATTTTTGCTAATCTCGCATGAAATCTGTCATGGGAACATTAATAGATAAATATACTTTATGCGCTAGATTTCGATGCTCTTCCGTGAACCACGCAATCATTACGCGACGAAATCGATACTTCCACAACGCATACGAGTAATGAAAACGTGAATCGTTTGATAAGTTTCCATGAAATAGCGCCACAATCCATTTGATGACGCGACATCTCGAAAGATCTACTCTTCGAACCCTTTAGGCCAAATTTCAACCAGAAGGGACGCATAGTTCACGTTTGGTAGTCATTTGAAACGAGATTGGCGCGCAAAAAAGTGCTCTTCCATCAAGACAACGCGCTGTCCCACCAGTCGACTGTTGCAATGACAAAACTACGAATTGGGCTATGAATTGATTCCTCATCCTTATTCTCCGGATTTGGCCCCGTGTGACTTCTTTCTGTTCCCAAACTTAAAAACTTGGCTCGATGGGAAGAAATTCTCGTCAAATGAGGAAGTCATTGTCGCCGTCAATGAGTATTTTGCAAACTTTGAGACAGCCTACTTCAGTATTTAGTATAGCGTACTATACGTGGGTCATTTGATAAGTTTGGTAAATTTCCATGAAATGGAATGATGATGCTGGTATGTGTTTTGATGTTTCCGTTTGATGTGAGCTTCTTATCGGTTTTTCCCAAGATACACTCCAGATCGGCGTAGACCACGAATGGGATGCGCTCCTTCCTGTAGTGATTGTTGAAGCTCAGTCACTTATCATCCTCAATAGGCAGTCGGATGGTGCAATCGTTCATTTTATCGCAGTCTACTGAGTATGACTGTAATTTTTCATTTGTATTGAAGTAATGTAGACATCTGAAAAGATTATACAAAATTATTATTATTATATTTACTACTGTTTCTTTTAATATTGTTTTATCGATTTTTTTTTCTTACTATACTTACCAATCGCGGAAATATATCCTGTGCTCATTGCTATTGCTGATTTGCGATCTCATGAAGCGGGAGAAATTTTTTTATGAACACAAAATGGCCCGCATTATCATCCATGGATTTTGCAAGTATAGCAAATTAACATATTTATCCCTCTTTCTTTGATGAGTTGTAATGGAAGAATTTCCTTTTGTGTCTCGATGCTATATACGTTGATTGAGATGTCGTTAAGATTTTCGAATTTTATTATTTGGATCAGCGTCATCGAAAACTGAATACCTTGAAGATTCAACACGGTTGCATAATGCGGATTTGAGAATTCTCGATTTGTGTTATTTTTAGATCTGCAATTACGCGTTGTCCAAGGATTGTTCATTGATTATCACTTTCTTTATCTTAATCTCTCGCAATAACTCGATATAGTATCCCGCATGCAACGAATTGTACTTGTTCACATTGAGAGTCAAATTGAGGATACGCGATAGCGTCCACTCGCTATCATGTTTCTGAAATTTCTCCAGCGATGTCAGGATAGGCTCGATCACGCGTAACGCGTACCATTCTTATAAATCAGACGTATTAAAGAGTTCATAATCTCTTGTGGTGATATTTTTATTCACATTTATGATCTATTACGAATTCACAATTAAACACAGTGTTTATCTTTTTAGAGTTATGTCTCTGCATAATGTCTCGTACATGTTCCAGCACAATTTCACTCGCATCTGCAAGAAACTGGTTCGATATATTTAAAGTTTATGTCGGCACCGGTCAGTATACGGCTTTCGAACGCCGTATCTATCTCGCGCTATTGGAATCCCGCGCTGAATCCGGCATCCACTTCCACGAAATCCACGTTCACGCACTGAATCCTTTAAACTTTCGAGTCGCGCGATATGAGCGATCAATGATTGTTTGATTCCAATCGATAATTGTGGACGTTTAACACGCTCTGTTCCTCCAATGATTCGATAAATACAACGCTGTTCTCATGCGACGTACTCTTCTCGAATATTTAACTGAGCGGCTTGCTCCACCAATGCTCTATTTGATTCATATTATCGTTCTGAAACTATTGCTCGATTGTTGACAAAATGTGTTCCCAAAAAGAAAATCTTTTCGTTTTATATTAGGTATACAACTTTGCTTCCGCCGTTTTTTTTTCCGAAATTCGAGGCTTTGTAAAAAATGGTAATACATTGTAAAAAACTGGTTATACATTTATGATTCAAAATATTGTCCATCGCTGGCCACTACTTTCTCCCATCTTTCGGGTAGCGTACGAATCCCGCGTCGAAAAAACTAGTCATATTTTGAGGCTATCCACGAATCGATCCAATTTTTTACTTCTTCATAAGACCGGAAGTGCCATTGATCGAAACAAGTGATAGTCAGAGGGAGCAACGTCTGGAGAATACAGCGGGTGGGGTAGGACTTCCCATTTCAACGTTTCCAAATATGTCTTGACCACTTTCGCAAACATGAGGTCGAGCATTATCATGCTGCAAAATCACTTTATCGTGTCTCTCGTTGTATTGCAGCCGTTTGTCTTTGCTCGGCTCAAACGCATCAATTGCATTCGATACCGATCGCCTGTGATTGTTTCAGTCGGTTTTAACAATTCATAATACACTACGCCGAACTGGTCCCATCAAATACAGAGCATGACTTTGGACGTCAAAATCACCGTTCTTGAAGCGTTGAAACCACTCACGACACGTTCTTTCACTAATAGCGGCTTCACCATAAGTATTTGAGAACATTCGATGAGCCTCAGCCGCAGATTTCTTCATATTGAAGCAAAAAATTATTAAAACCTCCCGCAAATGACGAGAATTTGGCTCGTAAACTGACATTTTCAATCTAGAATAACTTTATGATGCGGACACAAATCGACTAATGTTTCTATGGGGTTATGTTAACAGATGCCCAAGTTTATTGTATGACGTCTATGATCTATTTATTTCGACCACCACTTACTGCTAAAGCCATCATAGGAAAATGGCGGAAGCAAAGTTGTACACCTAATTTTATGGAAAATGAAGCATTTCTTTGATATGGTGCACGCTTTAATATATTCTAACATTTCCGAAGGGACGATTTTATCACAGTTGAAAAGATAAGCTGAAATATTTTTTAAAAGAAAGCATGGGAATAGATAAAACTTTATTGTTGATATTGGCGTCGAACACATAGATAAAAACGTTTGTCAGAGTGCATTCTTATGTCATTGTACAGTTTAGAAGTATATTTGAAAAGTAATGTGATTGTCTACGGTTGTTAAGATAAGTAAATTCCACATTTGATATACTGTCCAAATGTATATTTGAAAAGAACAGACAGATTTTAATGTTGTTGGTGTTGATCCCATAGATTAAAAAAAAAAGGTTCGATATGATCAAAGTTCTTTCTGACATGTGTTATTGCATAATTTGACGTAGGGTTGAAAATGAAAAAAATCCCCTCCATATATAAAAAAAAAAGTGGAAAGGAACACTGTTTAAAAGAAGAACTCAGCTAATATTACCACATCAATCTCAAAGGAAATCGAATAGCTCTTGAAAATATATACAGTGAAAAAATGAACTACGTTCCAACTCAAACGAGAGTGAAACATGCGAGGGACAGTAAATTTGTGTTCAATTTTATAAAATTTTGTTTACATGCTTTTGGTATTAGGTGTACAACTTTGCTTCCGCCATTTTCCTATAGATGGCTTTAGTGATAAGTGGTGATCAAAATAAATAGATCATAGACGTCATACAATGAACTTGAGCATCTGTCAACATAACCCCATAGAAACATTAGTTGATTTGTGTCTGCATCATAAAGTTATTCTCGATTGAAAATGTCAGTTTACGAGCCAAATTCTCGTCATTTGCGGGAGGTTTTAATTTTTTGCTTGAATATGAAGAAATCTGCGACTGAGGTTCATCGAATGCTCTCAAATACTTATGGTGAGACCGCTGTTAGTGAAAGAACATGTCGTGAGTGGTTTCAACACTTCAAGAACGATGATTTTGACGTCCAAGGTCATGCTCTGAATTTGGTGGGATCAGCTCGGCGTAGTGTATTATGAACTGTTAAAACCGACTGAAACAATCACAGGCGATCGGTATCGAACGCAATTGATTTGAGCCGAGCATTGAAAGACGCAATACGAGAGACACGATAAAGTGATTTTGCAGCATGACAATGCTCGACCCCATGTTGCGAAAGTGGTCAAGACATACTTGAAAACGTTGAAATGGGAAGTCCTTTTCCCACCCACCGTATTCAGACGTTGCTCCCTCTGACTATCACTTGTTTCGATCAATGGCACACGGTCTGGCTGACCAGCACTTCCGGTCTTATGAAGAAGTAAAAAATTGGATCGATTCGTGGATAGTTTCAAAAGATGACCAGTTTTTTCGACGCGGGATTCGTACGCTACCCGAAAGATGGGAGAAAATAGTGGCCAGCGATGGACAATACTTTGAATCATAAATGTATAACCAGTTTTTTACAATAAAGTCTCGAATTTCGGAAAAAAAACGGCGGAAGCAAAGTTGTACATCTAATATATGTTACATATTTTTTCTACTTACCTGTATTCTTCTTTCTTAAACATCTTCTTATATTATACATCTTCGACATTTTATACATCGTGTCATTCACCTTATTTTTTGAGATGGAGATTCGCACTGACATATATAGCTTATAAATATCTAGACATTGGAATCAGTGGGAATTATGTCCTATATAAAAATTGTAATTTGTGATAATCGAGGCAATCGCATAATCTTGTCTCATACAATATGGAAGGCGCATCAAGAGACTTGCAAATGTTGAGCGATTAGTGCAATCTCAAAATGGTATAAGACATTTCCCTTGATCCATTCTACGCTCGCAATGCGGCCTGGATTTTATTTAAAAGATGCCCTGTATATTTACTTACTGTCTGCATATGCTTGTTGAATTTCTTGTTGTATTTTTTTTTGAAGTTGTCTATATCCTTTTTTCTATTCTCGAGCTTTTCTTCTTTCTTTCTCACTATACATTATAATCGCTAATGTGGTTTAGTATTAAGAACGCAGATCGAACTAGATATGGCCGAAGTATCGTTGCCAGAACTGAGTCATTATTTACAATGATTACACACATTACAGTTCGCATCCGCACGTGTCGGAAGACAGTAATCTTTTAGTTCTTCGTTGTCTCGCAAGCAATCTCGTAACCATCTTTGAAGAATCTGTTTATTTCCAGATTGTTCAAGACGATTTCGTTGATCTCGCTTTGAAATCGATGCGATTTCCTTTTTCTGTTATTTGCATACTGTGTATGCCATTCGAACCAAAAAAGAATAATTACTAGTGGCCCCCAGCTACCGAGGATCCGACCTAGTCAAACTTGCACCATATCTGTTGCATTTATAATTAAATATCTTTTTATAAAACAAAGACAAAGGACTACGAGCCTAAGATTAAGCGTTATAAATTAAAATTTAAAACTGTTAATAAATAAACATATCATATAGTTAAAATATAAAACTTTAATTTGCCAATAATAAATAAATCAAAACCAAACATTTCGATCCCTGTTAGATCATTATCAATATAAACAAAAATAATAGTGAAAATATTATATAAATAAGATATATAAAAATTGCAATTCTTTCGATCGTAGTATTAATTATCAATCTCTCAATATGAATGTTGTAATCGATAACCATGTTTCCTCCGGATTGTGTATGTAGATTACAGACAAACATACCTGTTTCTGTTAAAAAGTACAACTATGTTTTAATAGGAATAAGTAATCAAATCTAATAAGAGAAATACAAACTAAGAAGCAAAGAATAAAAATAAAAGTAAAAAAGTAATCTAATATTATGAGAAATGTACATTAAAATCATTAATATTGAAATTGTATGATGTACAATCATAAATAATATATATTTAATTTAGTAGCAGCTAAATAAATGAGAATAAATACCTTATAATTGTATGTCAATATAATATAAACGTTTTCTATTCTAGACAATGCGATGAGATTGAAAATATAGTCATTTTTCTAAGATGTTCAGAGACAATATAAAATCCACACATCAAGACAAGAAGGTTGAAATGATAAATTAGAAAGGAAGAGAAACATAAGAGGAAGAAAATACAGTAGAGAGAAGAGAAAATTAAAAGAGAAAGAATGCAGTTAAGAAGGAGAAAGAGATTGAATAAAGAGATTGAATCTGTGAGTAAGTTTCAGGGAACAAATCAGTATCATTCTTTTTATTAAGACCTTGTTTTTTGATTTTTGATGTGAATCATTTCAGACACTTATCTTTTGTTATACGAAGATTCGCAATCTAAAATTTTCACTTCGTTCTATCTAAAATTGTGATCAAAATTGACGATGATTAGTTATGACAATAGGAGAACCAATATTCTTCTTAATATCAGAGATATGTTCATATAATTTCGTACTAATTTATTTTTTGTCCACACCAACCCCCACAATCGTCACAGGAAATCTTATAAACTATATTCTGGTTAAATAGAAATTCTAACTTATCTTTTCCTCTTTTAATAAGATTTTTTTTTATGTGTTAGAGATAGAAAAGGTTACTTTATAATGGAACATACTGAAAATAGGAAGGAAACTTTCGGAAATAGATTTGACGTAAGGAACCGTAAAATATTTGTCTTTAACTTGTAAATTACATGTAATATATTTATTATGTATATGGAACTTTAATTTTTGTTCAATTGTAGAAAAGATAAATGAGAGAGGATAACAATTATTTAAGAAAATATGAATAGCATCTATCAAATTTTTTTGTTGGAACCGTGAATATGATAAGAAGATAATTTTGTTTATGAAGCTGATAATAATGCCTTTTTTGTGGCAAAGAGAATAGAAATTTAAATAGAAATTAAGGAACTCCCGAAAACGTTTTTTTATGATAAATGTCAAATATAATTCTCTGATCATCTATAACAAGTATTGCATCAGAAACTCAATCTGCCACCTGTATCAATCTCCAAAGTAAACTGCAATCTCAAATGTAAAGAATTAAAAATATTTAAAGCGTCATTGATAGTATCAGATGGAAGTGAAGAATCATCATCCACATATCTAAAATAAAACACTGGTTGTACTGATAATTTATTAATTGCTATTTTTTCTAGATCTTGCATTACAATGTCGGCGATTATCGGTGATAACGATGAACCCATTGGAGATGAATCAAATACTTGTTTTGTTATTAAAAGCAAAAAAAGTTGAATCTAAAATAAATCTAACTGCAATTATGAATTCGTTTTTAGAAATGTTTGTCTTCGTTGAAGTGTAAACCCATCTATATAAAGATTATGCATTTCGCGGGTTTTCTCCGTGTTCAGATCCATTCTTGGAATGCCAACGTTTCGTAAACTGTCAGGCTGCTCCTCACTCTGATGAAGTGGACTATAAGTTTCACGAAACATTAGCATTCCAAGAATGGAGCTGAACACGAAGAAAATCCGCGAAACGGATTAATAATATTTTTTATATAGAAAGTCTCAAGAATATTGTAAACCCATCTCCTATCGATGCTATTTAATGCTAGATCAATAAAAATATTAGTAAAAAGGGATACTATATCTGACGAAGCCAAAACATATTGAGAATAAAAAAATGTGCCATTTAATTTCTCAAATGAAAACTATCTTTAATATGCTAGAAGCTTTTGGTATGCTGTCATTAATTATATTGTGTAAAAAAGAGAAAGATAATATAGTGGATTATTAATAGAAGATACAATCACTCTCAATGGGTTGTCGTCTTTATATATTTGGTCAAATCGTAAATTTTAGGTAATAATAACACTATCAGTTGTAAGCAATCTTCGACATGTTTGTTCAATAAACTGATCACGCTTTCATCTCACCAGCAGTGTATGTAAGTCCTGAGTCAACTTTTTAATTGGATCTATATTAACAATTTCATAAGTATTAATATCTGAAAGAATTTCCTTCATTTTTGATACGTAAGCGTCTTTGTTAAGGACACTGTCCTTACAACAGTAACACTTCCCTTATCTGCATTTGTAATGAGTACATTTGGACGGTCATTTATAAATCTATTTGTACATATAGCCACTTTAAAACACGTTTATCAGTAAAATTAGGAGAAGGAAAATTGTTATTGAATCTGTTAAGTATTGAGATAGAATTATTTCTGACAAAGTTAATGAGTTAATTTTTAAGTCGACCACTTATATAATTTTCAATGTGATTAATAAATTCAATTAAAGTTTTTTCTTTGTTGTCTCTATTAATAGGAAATCCAAATTTCTCACCAAATTGTAATCAATACTGAACTTCTAAGGAAATGTCACTGCTGCTCAAATTAACAAACCATTTGTTATGTATCGAGGAGAAGCGCCTTAATTAACTAAATTTATCCGAATTAATATTAATTCTTTCCGAGTCAAACTGAATGTTTTGTGAGTCCTTGTAAACCGTAAGTTGAATATTGTTGGAATTATCATTGGAAACAGAACAAACATATGAGATAAATCTAATTTTAGATTTGGATAATGTAAATTTTTTATGTTGCAACCAATCTATTTTTTTTATTTATTCTGTACATTTGTACACTTCGAACAGCTAAACGGTCTTCAGATTATGTATGTATGTAATATTTGTCTCGAATTTCGAATGCAATTCTTTCCCGAATTATAATTGTCTCTTTTATAGCATTGCAGCTGAGACAGTGGCAATGCATTCGTCACAATGGAAATGACATTTAATAAGAAAATTATTTAGATTTACAACGTATTTGGTGTGTATATGGGAATTATTTTTGTTTTTAAGTTTTTAAGTTTATATCTGTTATTTTGCGTAAAATTAGATATTATGCCATTTATACTTTCGGATACCTGTGAATATTATCTTTTTCTGATTTTCTTGGGCGCGACTGCAGCGCCAAGCATGAATCTAAGGACTATCAATTCGGATCGGAATTGAATAACTAGATCTGCTATTGTGTGCAAACGTCTGATTTCCTAGAGAGGAATTAATCAGAAATTCTTATCTTTCTCTAATAATCCAAAACTGAGTTTTACAATAGAAAAACAGATTGGAATTTTTTTCCTTTTTTGAGGAAATCTTATCAGAACCTAATAATAAAATTGGAAAAAATGGAGAAATTTCCACATGGGATATGGAAACCATTTACGCACAATGGAAATTACAAATAGATCGACATTCTGCTGCGTATCAAATTACAATGCGTATCGAACTATTGATATGCGTCCCATCGACGTTACTCCTGCGATTGCCGACAGGCTTATTGTCATGGTTTATAATCGTAAAAATTGCCGCACCTACGCGATACAAAGTGGATGATTCGGTACATATGAGCAAATTCAAGACAGTTTTTGAAAGATTACACACCGAATTAGCACGGCGCACGGAGATATTTAAAATTATCAAAGTGCAACAAACTAATCCAGTGACACATTTTCTGGAAGATTTTCGCGGAGAACCTATTGCTGGAGTATTCTACGAATTGTACAACGTCGCTAACTCCGACGTGCATCTCGTTGAAAAAGTGTTACGCAAGAAAGGGAATGTAGTTTACGTGAAATGATTGGGATTTGACAATTCACACAATTGGTGCATATATAAAGACAATGTGTTGTAAAACTTATATTTATTATAAAAAAATATAAATATATATTATACATATATTATATATATATTATAAATATCATATACATATTGTATTTACATATTATATAATACATGTTTTATATATATATTAAACATACTGTACAAATGTATTTTATTTATTCGGTAATGCCCCCATAATAGCGTATGTATCGTATCAGTGGAATCTGGCACGATATATCGCTTATCATCGTGTGGACTTAGAACGATTTTTATTTCTGACATTGTGTACACCTTATGCCATTTGGACCTTATGCACGACCTTTGCCTACGCGTTATGTGCAAGCACCGTGTATAATAATCTTCGAACATTATAGACTTCACTATAACGTTGTTCTTGACGCCCTTTGCTTTCTTCATATCCTTCTTTCTTTCTACACGCAAGGCATACATTTTCGCTCTAAGTCTTACGAATTCGTCATCATGATGGCATCGTTGTTCTTGTCTTTCATAAGACCAGGAATTTTTTTATTTGCGAGCGAAATATCGTACGCGTTGTCGACAGTGGAAGCGCTCGTGTCAACTTACTTATATCGCGTTTTATGATATCGTAGATATCGTCATATTCGATATGGTATATGAGGCAATCGGTACCCATAATTTTGCATTTTTCATGAAACAGTGGTGCCATGTACCGTGAAATTCAACAAACGTACAAACAGGTTTTTGATATGTCGAGGATGCACATATCAATTTGTCAAACTTCATCTCGAGCTTATGCAGTTCTATCGCAACTAGATTTTCCGAAAACGTTATGGCTATGAAATTTGATTTCGCGATCAGCACCGTACCTGCCTTCTCATTTTGTTAATGATTTTACGTCGACGCGATCACATTCTCTATAGTTTTGCCAAATAGCGCATTATTCATAAGTTTAAAGTTTTGTATAAATTTTTTTTCAAAATCTTTGGCCAAAATTTTTAACCAAAAATCTAAACTTTGTGTTTATTTCTATATAATCGCGTAGCATAGTGATTGCGCGAATTGTAGTATACAGTGATAATCCTTTATGATACGGAGACCATGATGAGTACTGCTGCAGGTTACGATAATGTATGATGTAACGCTGTTTGTCGCATAATGTTGTCATCGCGTTTGCCGGGTAGTTTCTCGCGCATCGGACAGAATAGT
Source organism: Atta colombica (assembly GCF_001594045.1). Lineage (NCBI taxonomy): Eukaryota > Metazoa > Arthropoda > Insecta > Hymenoptera > Formicidae > Atta > Atta colombica. The sequence goes on along the minus strand of NW_017259536.1, from coordinate 242,576 downwards.
AGGTCAATGTGCGCATCATGAAGGCGAGTACTCCACGTTCACTTCGAGAATATAGCCTGTTGCTGAATCTAACGCGATGGTCGTAAAATTCAGAATTTTATACGTAGATTCATCGAAAATCGGCATAAGATAATGGTTGACACATTGCCCAGCCGTACAGATTGTTGATCTCATAATACATCAAGTACGGTGACGGTTTCGATGAATCGTTCGACGGCATGTATTTGTTGTTGGCTCGCGTCTACCTGTTTGAACACTGACTCAGACCGCGTATACCGCGCTTGATAAACATGACCATGTCAATGTCTATGAGCAGTTCAAATTTTATGTTAGTGTGTTTTAACATGGTGCCCCACATGAAGTCCGATAAGATGCAATAATACGCGAGGTCGAGTCTATAACTCGCGACGCAACTGTCGCTGAAATTTTCGGAAATATCGGTCAACAACAATACATCCGTTTTCAGATACATTATATTCACCGAGTAGCCAAATGGAGAACCGCTACTACACGTTGATGACATGCGCATAAGCGTTCTTTGATACCATGTCGTCTGTCAATGAATTGTAGAATGACTCGCGAAGTGATAAACACAGTTCCTCCAACTTTTCAACATAGTCAATGTACTCATAAAGACGCTCTTTGTCAAAAGGTTAAAAATTTTCTTCGGATAAGTTAGAAAATTCGTATTGCAGTATCCGTAACTTATCTTTACTGAAAAAAGATGCCAATTTGTCCAAACTAGAAGCGAGAAATCTATATGCATCTATAAACCATATTTTTATACAATTCTTTTGATCGTTTTTAGTATCATCCATTTTAGTAAATCATCCATTTTAGTAAATCAGATATATTTTTCTTTAATTTCGGTAAAAAAATCAACGCATCCTTCGTACACGATAAGAATTTCCTTGGTGATGAAATTCACATCATAGCCAGATAAATTATGAAACACGAATATGCAACGAGAATCCCTATAATTTACATTGCAATTTGAGTGTGCGAAACCTTTGTATCACCTGATTAAATGACAATGATCGCGTTCCCGCGTATTGTCTGGTGGCTGGTCCAAACGGCTTCTCGTATACATGGCAATGCGTTGTTGAATTTTTGCATGAAATCCACCATGGATACATTAGCCGAAATTATAAACTGAATAGTATATGCTATCTGTCTAATTTCTTCCACAAACCACGTTATTCAGTCCTTATCGCAGCGAAAACGACAATATTGTGCACGTAGGATCTGATGCTAAACACGTTATGATAATGATATATGTAGCTGATGTGGGATCCTTATCTGTTTTTTCCAATGCACATTCTAGGTCGGCATAAATGACGAACAGGACACGTTCCTTCCTGCAGTGGTTGTCGAAACTCAGCAATTTATCGTCCTCGCTCGGTAATCTGATCACGCAGTTCATTCAGTTCTCTCTGTGGATCTTTAATTTAGTGCACGAGCTGATGTAATGGAGGCATCTGAAAAATCGCGATAAAAAAATTTATTATTATTATTATTATTATTATTATTATTATTATTATTATTATTATGTGTACATACTTATCACAGAAATAGTTCTTGTTTCTGATAATCTGCGATTTCACAAATTGTAATAGATTAAAGATCTTTAATCATCGCAAAGTGTCCTGCGTTGTCATCCTCCAAAAAGATTCACATGCTTACTCTTTTTTCAGTCGGCGAGTAGTATCGGCACAAATCCCTTCTCATTGATGTAGACATTGATGGAAATGTCATTCAATGTTTCGAATTTTCTAATTTGACTCAACGTCATTGAAAATTTGATGCTCGCGAAATTTAGAATTGATGTATAATGCGAATACGAAGATTCTCGTTCCACATGTTTTTGAGCAGGGTGTAGAGCGGCAACATGCGAAACATGCATTTTCCGCGGATTGCACGTTGATTACCGCTCTCTTTAGCATAATTTCTCGCGAAAGTTTGATATGACATCTCGCGCGCAGAGGAATGTGCTTGTTCGTATTCACCGTAAATTCAATATACGCGATAATATTCCATTATCGCGTCCCTGAAATTCTTCCAGTGATGCTAGGTCAGACTCGACGACGTGCGACACGTACTACTCGCGCAAATCAGTATAGTTCATAGTTGCGTGACGATATTTTTGTTCGCGTGTTTATCACCCGTCATGAACTCGCCATTAAAAACAGTGTTTATTTTTTTAGAGTCATATCATTGCATTGCAAAAACACTATGCACATGTTCGAGCACAATTTGGCTCACATCTTCGAGGAATCGACGAGGCTCGATATGTTTAGAGTTTATCATCGCGTCCGTCAGAATGACTTTCGAATGTCGTTTTTCTCGATGACGCGCCAATGGAATCCGTATCCGGTGCTCACATGCATGATCTTCCACGCACAAATTCCTTCTGATTTTCCGCGCGGTATATGCGATCAGAGATTGTCCGATTGATAATCGCTAACGTTTGATACAGCTCTGCTCCTTCAATGATTCTATAAATTCGTCGCTGTTCCCATGTTATATTATACTCGTCTATATTACTAAGCAAGGTAGCTTACTCAATCAAATCACTTATTTAATCCATGTCACTTGCGTTATTGAATTGATTAATGACGTTATTTGATTAAATCTTGTTATTTTTATATCATTATGTGAACTATTTTTATGAATGACATTAGACATTTCATGCTCTTGAAAAAAATCTTAAATTACGCTAACAAAGTAGCTATAGTTTGATGAAATTATAAATGTTGCATTTTTGCAGATGTATCAAATTACATTGATGATGTCATCGCCAAATGTTAATGTCCTTGAAAAAATTTATATTACGCTGACGAAGCAATTGTGTATTAGCGGATATTGCACTATTTGACAACGTCGCATCTCAATTATATCTTATGTATATATTATTTGGCAACGTCGCATTTGTATCGCATACTACATTATTGATATTACATTATCATTGATCATTGCGAAACATGCTTAAATGTCCTTGAAAAAAATTTTTTATGTTATATTGCTAAGGCCATATTGAACCTTGCAAATTTGCTGACACTGCAATTTGCGGTGTCCGATTACATTGATGTCATCATCGAATAAAAAAGTGCCAAAAGTCCCAACTTCGCAGTGGCACCTAGAAAGATCTCAAAGGAAGACAATCCCTCACTGGAAAATCCGAATCACATAACTAACTCAACAGACTTCATACAAAAGATCCAAAAAATCCGACTACGTCCTATAGACCTGCTTGTAAGCTTCAACATAGAAACCCTTTGCACACAAGTCCCAATAAAAGACACATTAAACATAATAAAGGCCTCACATGAAGTCCCCTGCGACCTCATCCTGCTAATAGAGCACTGCTTAACAACCATTTACTCCTCCTATAACAACCAATTTTATGAATAAATTTCAGGAGCGGCAATGGACTCTCTTATAATCGCCTGTAATCGCCAATATCTTCATCGAGCATTTTGAGAAAGAGATCCTTAGAAAAACACTCAAAAAAACCAGAAGTTTGGTTCCGTTATGTAGACGACATTCGTGATATGGAGAGCCGAACAACACGGCAGAGCCGAACTCCGTAAATTCCTTATTTTCCTTAACAATTAACATCCAAATATCCACTTCAGTATGGATATAAAGGAAAACAGAAAATTCGCCTTCCTAGATGTTTTTGTCTCTAAAAAAGCTTACAGTACCTTAGGCCATCAAGTATACAGAAAATCAACACACACAGATACCTACACGCCGAGTCAATCCATCATTCAGTCAAAAAGTCAGTTCAGACAAAAAGTCTGCAATCAATTCACTTGTACACAGAGCTATACATAGAACTTCCACTATTTCTGACAAAGAATCTACAGAACTCAATCACTTAAAAACAGCCTTAGAAAAACGAACACGACAAAAAAGACATAATCAAAACAATCAATAAACATGCAAACAAGACAACGGTCTCTGACACACAATCAGACGAGAGGCTATCCAATCTCTCATATCAAAGAAACAATAGATCGGATTGGCAGAATATTAAACAATATCTGAACTATCTTTAAACCACTCAAAAAGATAGAAAATCCTATTAAGAAATCCTAAAGATCAAAGACCTCTACTCAGCTCCGCAGGAATGTACAAAATACCTTGTTCCTGCGGGCAAGTATACATTGGAGAAACTGGGAGAATGGTCAACCTACGGATAAAAGAACACCAATGTGATATCAGATTAAAACATATCACGCAATCAGCACTATCAGAACATCGAAACAGGCATCAAATACTGTTTGACAAACCACAATAGCCAACATTACATCATACTTTCCAAGAAAGTATAGCGAAACCATAGAGATACAAAACAATCCTAACAATCTAAATAGTGATAATGGCTACAATATAAATAAAATATGGAAAACTATTCTCCCGATTAATGAGAGCTGACGATTTCCTCCACTTTTCTTCCCACTCCTCCACCCGCAATTTTCTTCTCTCTCTCTCCACCACTCCACAAATAGCGTAATATATAAAAGGGGCGACCCAGAGAAACAGCTAGGTATCAGACTGCTCCTCGTCCTCATGAAGTGAACTGCAAGGTTCATAAAACGTTGGCTTCCAAGAATGGATCTGGACACAGAAGAAACTCGCGAAACACATAATCTTTATATAGAAAGGATTTCCTGTGGAAATCCCAAGAATAATATGTCAAAAAAGTCTTTTATTATAAAATCCAACGTTTGCATTTTTTATGTCATTGACCGGAAATGGTCATATAAATATCCGCAAAGATTTTTTATGGAAAATCCATGAAAGCCACGACAGAGTCGCTCAGAACTTCGTTTACGTAACGTTGAAATTGCGCAGGAGCATTTTTTAAACCAAACGGCATGAGATCCTCGAACGATACGCGATATTGGCCGAATGGAATTACGAACGCAGTGTATTTAATACTATCTTCGGCCACTTTATATGGTGAAATCCATTCTTGAGCAGCGTAAAATATCGCCTGTCTCGCAACATATCAATTTGATCTTTGAACGAGAAATGGGAAATTGTCTTTAGTAGTAACTTTATTTAGAGTTCTGTAATCAATATATAAGCAGTCTTCCCATTCTTTTTCTTGATCAGCACTATTCTCGATGTATACGTCGAATTTTCTGGTCATACAATCTTTCGCGCCAATAGATCATTTAGAAACTTCCGCAATTGGCTCTTTTCAACATACGATAATCTTCCTGGCGTAAAGTGAAAAGGCTGTTTATCCTTGACAAATATCTTTATTTCGGTCTTGATTTGGCTTTAGTTTCAGAAAAACGTGATTTCGAAAAAAAACATGTTTAAAATTTTGAGTAATAGTTCGCTCGCTTTCGTGCTGGAAATTTCGATGTGAAAGATGAACTTCGCTCCGGTCGACCAATCACTGAAAAGTCCGATGAAATCATGGAAAAGTCGAGCATGATAAGCATGTGAGCGTGATAAGTATGTGAGATTGCCAGGGAACTAGACATCGACCACAAAACAATTTTAAATCATTTACACAAAGCTGGATACAAAAAGAAGCTTGATGTTTGGGTTCTTCATGAGTTGAGTGTTAGGAACATGATGGACCGAATTAACATTTGATATGCTACTGAAACGGAATGAAATTGAGCCATTTCTGAAGAGAATGATAACTGGTGATGAAAAATGGATCACCTACACAATCCAAGAAAATCCTAGAAAAAGATCGTGGATAAAGAAAGGAGAGAAGGCGTAAGCAATCGCAAAACCTGGATTGACGAGGAAGAAGGTGATATTGTGTGTGTGGTGAAACTGGAAGGGAATCGTTCACTATGATATGTTATCGTCCAATCAAACAATTAATTGCGAACTCTACCGTGAACAACTATAAAGATTACAACAAGCAATTGAGAGGAAGCGGCCAGAATTAATCAATAGGAGAGATGTCGTCTTCCATCATGACAACACTCGACCACACACATATTTGATGACTGGGCATCGTATAGTCCTGACATAACACCCTCAGACTATCATTTGTTTAAGTCTTTGCAGAACTCTCTTAATGGTGTAAAGCTAGCTTCAAAAGAGGCCTGTGAAAATTACTTGAAGCAGTTTTTCGATTAGAAACCACAGAAGTTCTATCGCGATGGAATTATGGCTCTGCCCCAAAAATGGCAAAAATATTATAAAAAATAATAGAGCATATTTGGTTTAAATAAATTGATTTCAAACTCTAAGAAAAATACTTTAATTTTACTAAAAAATACGCCACGAACTTTTTCCCATACCTAATATATTTTATCATGAACGTTGATAATATAAAATATTTACAATATCCAATTTGATGACCTTGAGCTTGATATATGTCAAATCATGTTGTCAAAATCATAACCCTGAATTACTTTCAGAAGGTTTTAGCTGTCGTTCACTGGTTGTTAAAAAGTTATTAACATATTGCGAGTACAAATTAGTTCGGTCCGTTTTTTTGTGTTCAAAAATGCATTTATTTCGAAACAAAATGAATGAACAGATCAATTAAAGTATGTTCATCGCTGCCTACTACTTTTTTCCATCTCTCAGGCAATTTTCGAATTCCATCTCGAAAAAATGACTCGTCTTTGGAGGCGATCCAATTTTCGATTTCTGCGAAAGAAGTGAACCGGTGACTTGCTACATCCTTCGGAACAATCAGTAATCAGAAGGAACAATGTCCGGAGAATACGGCGGGTATTTGAGCGTTTCCAAATATTTTTTTATGACTTTAGCGATATGAGGCCGAGTGTTGTCATGAAGAAAAATAACTTTATCATGTTTTTGCTCATATTCCGGCCATTTTTCTCGCAATGCATGGCTCAAACGAATCAATTGTAGCCGATACCGATCATTCGTAATGGAATCGCCAGATTTCAACAGCTCATAGTAAACCCTTTTGGTCCCACCAGATACAGAGCATAATTTTCGAACCATGAATGTTCGATCGTGATGTTGATGTTGAAGTCGATGGCAACGATTGATCGGGCTTAGCGTAATATTTTTTCTTCTTGGAGTTGTAGAATTATCCATTTCTCATCTCCAGTCACAATCCGATGCAAAAAATCTTTTCTCTGTTGTCTTTGAATCAGCTGTTCTCAGGTGAAAAATCGCCTTTCAACGTCTCTCGGTTTCAGTTCATAAGGCACTCAATTTCCTTGTTTTTGAATCATTCCCATGGCTCAATCGTACAGAAACGGCTTGTTGAGTTATCCCCAATGATTCTATAAGCTCCTCTTGCGTTTGATTCTGATCTTTTTCGAGTAATGCCTCTAATTTTTTGTCTTCTTTTGTTCTTGACTTTTTTTGGCTGTCCAGAGCGAGGCTTGTCTTCAATGCTGAAATCTCCATCCTTATAATGTCGAAATTATTCTCTACATGATTTATCAGTTGGAGCAATGTCACCATAAACTTCGACAAGCATTCGATGGACTTCAGCCGCACTTTTCTTCCAATTAAAGCAGAAAATCAAAATCTCCCGCAAATGCTGCTTGGTTAACACAAAATTCATTTCAAACACAATAAAAATCAAGGTTTTTTTGTATGAAACTCAAAGTTTCATACAAATATAACGATATAAACTGAATATTATTAGCAGATGTTTAACCTCTCTGAAACCGCCAAAATCAGTTGTCATCATATGAATCACAACAGCCAACTTTAGCGAAATGGACCGAATACTAATTTGTACTCCCAATAAAACTTCATTTCATCTTGTAGACACGGGGTGGATTGGACCTTATAATCCTTTTGTGTTGATAACTTTTTTAATAAACAGCAAGCGACTAAAACCTTCTGAAAGTTACTCAGAGCCATGACCTTGACAATATATATCAAAATCGAGGTCATCGAGATTAGGTCCGTCATCGTATAAACATTTTCTTATTAATCATTTAATTATATTTATATTACAGGTTCTAATTTGTTTAAACTATATAATAATCTCTTACTTACTATAATAATTCTTACTAAACTATAATAATCTATTATTGGAAAATGAAAAATTACAAAAAACAATAGAAAATTTGAAAACACAGCAAGAACGTTTAAATCAACAAGCAAACATGTTTCACATTCTTATACAAGATATATAATAAGAAGAAATATGAAAACAAAAATTGGAAATGGTTGAAAAGAAAAATAAAATCTTGACTTTATCCGCGAAACGAAAAAAAAATTCTATCAGCAACTTAAAACATTATTTAAAGAATTAAATAAGAAAAATCTGTTGCAAAGTGAGACTACATTTAATTTATTATATATAATGAATTTGGTGATTTATTGATATATGTTTTTATTATTCAATGAAAAGAGAAATAAAAATAAGTCTTCACATGATAGACGTTACTCTGAAGAGGTAAAACGATTTGCTAAAACGAATTACTCTGCATTATTGTTCTCTTAAAACTTATGACTATTGGTTTGCATGTTCTTCATTTCTTTTTCTCATTTCATCAAATTAAATATCCCAATAAACCAAAGTGTATCCATTTTTTAACAATTAAGTCAATAGCATATGAATTTTTTTTCAGCTTTCGTATGATTCATGAAATGTCACACAGCATTTACAGAAATTTATCACATTGCACGTAGTTAATACAAAAAAAATGAAATTTTGTGTCGTTGGTTTTACATTAAGCTTTAAAAATAA
>NW_017259536.1:231528-233799 GCF_001594045.1 Atta colombica | reverse complement strand
AATTAAAAAATAATATATTAATTACTAATTAATATTAACATTAAAAATTTTCTTAATACAAATCAAAAATTTATTTCTAACATTTTAAATACTTTAGCTTTTTATCTTTATACGAATTAACTTGTTATATTAATATGGGACATTCTTTATAGTTTACTATTTATAATATACTATTTTACTTTATAATATACTATTTATAATATACTTGTTATGAATTGAATACCGGCCTTATAATAAAGACACATTAATAATGTGAATTAATTATTTTTCTAACATTTTTTTTATTATCTATTATTCTCTGTTATTTTACAAAAATGTAATTCTAAGTTTTGCGTGTTGTTATGTGTTTATCAAAAATGTCATTATACACTACACAGAATGTACAATATAGTCAATATAATATATGCTATTGTTGATCCGTACATGACAAATTGTTTTGCTTGTTATTGAATGATGTTTTGCTTACATTGAATGATAGAAAATATGCAATATGCATTATATTGATAATCTCGTAATATTATTTAAATCAGTATACTTTTTAAGAGAATATTTATAATCCGAGTATATAATTCTATAATATATATTTTAGTTATATAATTATAAAGTGTTCTTTTTGACAACAAATGGCAATTAAATGTTTTTTTAAGATTATAAAAAAATTATAAAGAAGTAACAGTTTGCATTTGCTGGGACTTTTGTATTTTATTGTATATAATGTTTATATTTCATTATTGAATTCTTTTCATAGGATAATATTTAAATTACCTGACCCATCAGCTATAAGAAATTGGACTTCTTCAGTTGATACACAATCTGGTTTCAAAACACGAATTTTGACTGCTCTAAAGGAAGAAATTGAAGGAAGATTGTTGCTTAATATTTGCATGACTATATATCAACAATTAATTTGGGATGCATAACAACATAAATATGTCGATTTCTGTGATTATGATAATAATATAAATATAGATACTGCGAATGTACAGAAACACTTGTCTTTATGTTGGTTTCGTTGAGAAGTGTTTGAAAATGGCCTATTGTATACTTTTTAAAACATTCAATAACAGCAATTGGCTGAGTTAATCAAGACTGCTCTTAAGCTGCTATATTAAGCAGAATCAAACTTAAAAGTACGGGCAGTAACGTGTGATAGTGATAGTGTAAATTGTAAATTTTTTGCACTACTTTGCAAATTTTAGGTGCAAATATTTTCAATGAAAGTATGATGATTGTACTAATATAACCAATTTTTTTCCATATATTTCTCTGAAGTATAAAGTACAAGTGCTTTTAGATCCATGTCAAAAAGCTCGAAACGCAATCACAGATTATATTTACAGATTAGAATTTAAAAGTAATGAAATTTAAAAGTAATGGCGTAAATAAATGACAGCACATTACTCAATTGCAGTTTTCAAAGAAAATTAACTTTTAAATTAAAAATTGGCTTAAGCTATAATGTAAAATTGGAAATAAAACAAAATGAAAATGAAATATGCAGTTCAAACTCTAAATTCGTCTGTAGCGAATACTATTGAATTTCTTAAACAAAAAAAATTTGAAAAATTCAAAGGTAGTGAAGGTACAATAAAGTTTATTCGAAATCGATAAATTATTCGATTTTCTAAATTTAAGAAGTTCTTTTGGTAAAGAATTTAAGAAACCAATTATTCCAAATGATCAATCATATTTAAGAAAAATGGTTGAAGAATACACAAAGTATTTGTTTTTATTGGAAAATAAGGAAGGATAAATTATTACGTTGTACAGCCAGAAAACTTTTCATTTTTGATTTTGCCATAGCTGCGAAATTTAGACAATGTTTTAGACGTAGCTGAAGATTTGTTTGTTGAAAATCAATCATTTATATATCGTATGTATTATTATATAAGTTTTCTCGAGTTCATGCAAAATTATTGTATTTTTTTCTAAAATAAATAGTCGTCATATATAATAATAATCCTAATGCATTGCAATTCAAATATACTTTTCGTCAATTGATATTACGTATTAATATAAAACATTTCACAAATGCAAAATGTATTAGATTTGCTGCAAATATAGATGTTGATTCAGTTTTCAAAATTATGTGGCAAAAAAATAAACAATTTACACTCCATGTTCAACTGATGATGACAATGATGATGAGGATGAAAATGAATATAGTATCAAAAGAATACCTTTATGTCCATCAATGATAAAATTAACTGAATATATTATGTATTATATAAGTAGATATATAGTAAAAGAATTATATAATATATATATTGG
>NW_017259536.1:231177-231428 GCF_001594045.1 Atta colombica | reverse complement strand
TACAACTTTGCTTCCGCCGTTTTCCTATAGATGGCTTTAGCGGTAAGTGGTGGTCGAAATAAATAGATCATAGACATCATACAATAAACTTGGGCATCTGTCAACATAACCCCATAGAAACATTAGTCGATTTGTGTCTGCATCATAAAGTTATTCTCGATTGAAAATGTCAGTTTATGAGCCAAATTCTCATCATTTGCGGAAGTTAGGTTTTAATTTTTTGCTTCAATATGAAGAAATCTGCAGCTGAA
>NW_017259536.1:229539-231077 GCF_001594045.1 Atta colombica | reverse complement strand
TAGTATATATAATATATAGTAATAATATATAGTAAAAGAATAAATTGATTGCTATTCTTGTGCGCTTAATTTAATGAAGAGTACTAACGATCATAATTATAGTAATATTGGAACATTTAAAAAATTTTTGGATTTTTCTAGTAACGATGGTTTAATCAGTCCATCTAATTCCGTTTATAAAATTTTGTGGTCGAATTTCCGTTAAACAAGAGAATCGAAAGGAGCCGAATGAAAACACGATGATTACGCAACAGCGAAATGACGAGATCATGCGCGTTGCCCAATAAGAAGCGAGACTCATGCGAGAGGGCCGAGAATTTTCCGCGGCTAGTGCGTATGTGAGCATAAGCCTTGGCCGAAATACATTGTTCCATAATCTGTACTCAATTAGAAATAAAATTGGATTTGAAGTTATCTGACCATCCATTATGTCTTTTGCTTATTCTTTACGAATTCCTCGTTTATTCTTTGCATCAAACGCGAGTCATGTGCTTATGTAAGAGATAACATTTCTCATTTTGTTCTCAGAAGTGAGATGAAACTTACGTAATAAGGAACTTGTATGATAGTTAATCTATGAAACAAGCTTCTATGTGCTAAAATTTGTGTTAAAAGAAGATTTATGTGTCAAGCATCGCATTGCTATGATTTATATGTGTAAGTAATTTTATGTCTGCTCGATAACAGACGGAAGAATAGAGAAAATGGACAGCGATAAGGCAACGATATCAGAATTGAAGGCCATACTTAAATATTTAGATTTCTCCACCAAGAGCAATAAATCAGAATTGCTGAAGAGACTTTATGAACATGATTCCTCAGACTCGTGAAAGCGGTAAATAGGAGAGATTCTGGTGGAAGAAACGCTAACAGAGGTGAGAGACATGAGAGAAGCAACGACGACACAACATCGCGATGTGACTGTAGTCAAAGATGAGGTACGACAAGAGATCGCCTCACGAAGTTCACCGCGTTCAGACAATTATGGAACGGATTGACCGAGAACAGAGAGCTCGAAATCTTAAGAAGAGAATGCAACCTTGTGCAGTGAGAACTAGAAATCCTGCGTCGCGAACTCGAAACAAACAAAACAGCTATGATTGTCTCACCAGCGACAATTGCCAGTCAAACATTGATCACAGACTGTCTATTACTAAGATCACTAAGATCGTCAGCGAGTTAATAACGGAATTTGTGGGTTCGGAAAGTAATTTCCCATATGGCGTAAACAGTTTGAACTGATTCGAATCACATATCAGATAGATGATACGATGCGTATTGTTATTGGAATGCGAATCAAGCAAAAAGCCTTGCTGGCCTTTCAAACTATTAGAATGAATAGTGTGCTATTCGTGTTCTATTGTTCTAATTATTAGTTCTAATTTAATTAACACTATTTGTTCTAATAGTTTTTTAGAATCTAATATACATAGTTATGTTAAAACTAATAGAATTAGAGCTAACAGAGTTAAATTAGAATTAATAATACACGCGTGCGTGCATGCATGTGTGCGAGCGTGCGTACATATTATAATATA
>NW_017259536.1:215733-229439 GCF_001594045.1 Atta colombica | reverse complement strand
TATATATATATATCCCATTCATTTCATAATAAACTCTTCTTGTTCTTTTTATAACATCCGAATTGTTCATTTTTGCAGGTGGGAGTGAACGTATTCGTGAAAACATCTCCGCGAGTCGGACCTCAGTCAGATCTCAAATAATTTCTCGAAAAGATGTCGTTTTGATGTCGAAAATAAAAATCGAAAGTTTTCGTAATTTCTATTAATTTTGATGGATTTTTTACTCCAATTTCGATTAATTTTCGAATTAGAAAATCTTAAATTGATCTAGCAGCATAAAAATATATTAGTATCACTAATACAATAAGTAAATTCAACAAGTAGTGTCACTAATAGCGCAGTAGTGGAGGAGAAAATTTCATTAAAGTTTCATTGAAATTTTATTGTAAAAATAAGTATTATTGATTAGCATCATATTTAGAGGATACAGACAGAGGATACATGACAAAATTATAATAAAAAAAAAATTTTATTTTATGAATTCGAGAATTAATTTTATAATGTATTCATGCACAGTCACCCATCTGAATCCGAACCTCCATTTATCATGCTTCATTTCTGTGATCGGGAACTCCTTCGAAAAATGAACCTATAATGCTAATGAATATAGTTGTAGCATATCTGTTCAAAGATGTTGTGAAAGAGACGGAATACATAAAAAAAATATAATTAATGTTAAATATAATAATGTACAAATGATGATACCTATGATAATAACTTGTTTTTAATAATACTGTAAAATATTTTTATTAGCTGAAATAATACTATTGTTCTAATGATATATGTGTGGGTGTGTGTTTTTACGCTAATAAATTTTTTATACCAAATATTACAATTATTAGAAATAGTTCTATATTACGTCATATGTTGTCATATACTACTACAGTAGCACTACTGACTCAGCATTGACACTATTGTGTATTAGTAGTAATACTACTGCAGTGACATTAGTAATATTATTATACTTCCAAATGATATTGGAAACTTGTATGACCAACATTTAAATTTCATTAATTTAAAAATCGAGATCATTTCGATATCGATTCGAGCTAGAATTAGTCTAGCTAGACTTTGATAGAGTCGATATTTTTCCTTGATTCTTAGTCATTTGATAAGAGACAGCTAATAAGTCAGTATTTCTCTGAAATTCCTCAATATAAAAGTGACATAATAAGATTATATTAAACTGCAAAGTAAGTATAAATAAAAGTTATTCAGCAGGAGTAGAACAAGAAAATAAGAAGAAAAGATATTAGAAGAAAAGATGATAAACTTTATCAACTTTTGTAAAAAAATGTTCCGCTTCGTATAAAAAAATTCCATAATTTTCTAAAAAGTTATAAAATTATTTATAAATCCTGAAAAATTTTGAGAAAGCTTTTATGATTAGAACGATATTGCAATTGTTGAAATGAAATCGAAAAAAATGTCGATTCGACCTTTGAATGAAAATATTCAAAATATAAAATTACGTATCACATATTTATATCAAAAATATTAAAAATATATCGAGCTCTCATTGCACTCCCTACATAATTTTTTATCACTCGAAAATGTTGAAATTTCGAATCGACAACTTTTCCATCGACGTCGAAACGTCGTCTTTTCGAGAAACTAATTCTGATTGGAACGCTCGGATGTAACATTTTGGACCCCTCCGGGATCGTGTAATGATTCATTCGCCAATCATTATGAGGAAAAGAGCTCAAGAGTTATAGAGTTATGGAGAGTCCATAGGAAACATCAGCACAGCGAAAATTGGAGCAAGCGACAGTTCAGCAAGCCGCTTCAGAGGAAACTTTTTCCGTTGCATCGATGCTTCGAGCTATTCTACACGAGATACAACAGCTGCGTGAGGAACAATATCGTACAAGAGCCGAATTTACGTTGCGACTGCGGGACGCAGAAGTCACACAACAGCAGCAATGATAGGAGAAATTTACGGTGACGTTGTGACAACGGGATACAGAGATTGCGCAGCTTCAAGAAAAACTGCGAGAGATTCCTGCAAATCAACTCTTTAATAATGTTTACAATAATAATCCACCCTCCCTGTTACATCGATGGTCATTCTGTTGTTGCCGCGAGTGACATTGTGCATGCCAATTCCTGTCGCGAGTGTTGTCAATTGCATAAATCCGATCGCGAGCATTGCCAACTTCATTAACTCCGATATAATTGACGACGCACAAATATTATGAATCATCGCGTATTGTCCACGCATTCGATCGGGAGTGTCGATCGTTTCGATCTGCCTTCGTTGCTTCGGGAGGGGAGAGGGGCATAAAACTGAAACTAACATTTACGACAGAAGCGCTCTTGAGTGAATTTTTCGCGCAATTCAATCTCATCGCCCACACGAACCGTTGGGAAGAGGAAACAAAGACTACTTGGTATCGTATTTGCGAGGCAAAGCGCATGCGGTTTTGAAAAGCATGCAAAATTTAGAAAACTTACAATTCGAAGAATTAAAGTCGAAATTGGAGATGCGATTCGGAGAGATGCATTCGTTATAAAACTATTATTCGCAATTTAATAGAAAACAGAAATTCGGAGAAAATATCGCTTCTTTGGGTTCTAATATGGAAAGGTTATCACAATTATTCAGAGTATCCCGATTCAATTCGCGATAAAATCGCAAATAAAATGCGCACAATTTGTTTCCGCTCTTTCGTAAAAAAGGCTCTCCCTTTGGAGAGGATAACGTTGTTAAGGATAATAATCGAAAGAGGGAAGGAACAATTAAATTGATTCAAGAAAATAATTTTCAACATAAAAAAGAAAATTACGAAAAAAAACAAGAAAAGAGTTTTATTAAAAAGGGAAAGAGTCAAACTGAAAAAAAATGGAAAGAGAGAGAGAGAAGGAAACAAATCTAATGGAAATAAATTTAAAAGATTTCCAAAGAATAAAAATTATGAGGGGAATAGAAATAATAAAGATTGTTGAGAATGTGGAAAGGAAGGGCATTTCTATTCTGAGTGTCTTAGCAAAGCGGGAAACAAGGAATAGTTGAATTTTACGAGAAAGGTTCGACTGAAATAAAAAAATTCTCGAAAAATATGTATCACTTGAATGACTTATGCTTTGGTGACACTAAAGATAAGTCATGTATGTAAACCTATGCAAGGACCGAATCAGTAAGAAATCCAGCGTTCTTCTGCAGGTGTAATCAAATATCTCCTATGTTCCTGCGTCCAGCGATAAAATCTAAAAGCATAATGGGCATGTCTGAGATCACAGACGATAGAAAAATAATAATTCGGTCAAATTGCCTACCCAGAAGGGCATTAGAGTCTAAGAAATGCAGTGTGTTCTCTTACAGATGCGTTTCAAAAATTTCCAATATTCGTCCCTGAATAATAAAATCCGGTAATAAAAGAAAACACGATGACAATTGCTGAGGTCACAAACGAAAAAAAATAATTCTGTTCTATCGCGTATCCGAAAAGGCACTGACTAAGAAGTTCCGCGTGTTCTCTTGCATATTCATTTCTATCATCAGTGATCTCATTGCGCTTGAGTTTTTAAATTTTACCATAGGTCGCAGGAACGACATTGGAAATTTTTGATCGCACGTGCGAGGACGCGTGGATTTCTTAGTAATTCGGTGCCCTTTCGGGACATCTATCTCAACGAAATATTTTTTTCTGTCAGTGATTTCAGATATTGCTCTCGGATTTTAGTGCTTTCAGATTTTACCACAAGGTGCAAAGACGAACGGAGAAAATTTTTGATTTCACATTTGAGAGGACGTGCTGGATTTTTTTCATAATTCGGTACCTTTCTGATATCGTTAGCTCAACAAATTCATGTCAGTGACAATAAAAAAAAAACAATTTGTTGAGCGTGCTTTTATTTTATCACAGGATACAGGAATGAACGGAGGAAATTTTTGATTGCATGTTCGAGAGAATGCACCGTATTTTTTGGTCATTCAGTACTTTTTCGGCATCGCTATCTTCATTTGAAATGCTTTCATATGTTGGAAATTTTTGATCACATGTATATGAGTAATCTTCAATTGTTTGTTATTTCAGTGTGGGCTTACATTTAATTTTCGCTCCACAAACGCTCCAAACTTCAACCATATAAAGTATTCAGTATATTTTAAATCAACAATGTTTTTTAGTTTAACTTGCAACTAAAAGTCTGAAAGAAAAGATGATATTTCTTCTCTAAAAGTTATACCATATATATATATAAGATATACATGTATTTTCTATTATATACGTATTTTTTAACAAATTTTTAACAATTTTTTAACAAATAATATTTATACAATACTTTTATTTTCAATTTTATATGACTTGTTTCTTTTTAAATAAAGTTAATGTATATTACCAAAAAAGTAATATTTTATAATTCATAGAGTTCAATATTGTTATTCTGTTTAAATTGCAATTCATTTTAAATTTGATGCTTATAAGAAAAATGCTTATAAGAAATGCATAATTCATTACTGTCTTTCATAAATACAATTCAATTAGAAAGTTTATATTCGTTTTCGATTTACTATAATTATTGTACATTTGTACATAATATATTGTAAATATTTTAAATAAATGTTATAAATTTTATTGCGCCTTAATTATATAACATTAAGTATACATTAATTTTGTTCAAAGGTTTTGATAAAATGCTTTGTACGCACTTGTGATAAATCTTTTGCAAGTGATGTTATTCAGATTCATTTCTCTAT
Source organism: Atta colombica (assembly GCF_001594045.1). Lineage (NCBI taxonomy): Eukaryota > Metazoa > Arthropoda > Insecta > Hymenoptera > Formicidae > Atta > Atta colombica. Next base: position 224,737 of record NW_017259536.1, on the reverse strand, counting down.
TTGCATCTATTTTAATTGTGAGAATTGCAATCATTCATTTAATGTGTGAAATTTACTTCAAAATCATTTACAGAATAAACTGTACTCAGACAACATAGTAAACGTTTTAAAAATATATTTAAAATATATATGTTGGACGTTTTGGACATATTAAAAACATCCAGATTAAATCCATGGATATTTTGAAAACATTTTAAAAACATTCATGTTGTTATTTTGAACTTCTTAAAAATATTTATTTTAGGACGTAATGAACTAAAACGATTAAATTAATATATTAAACAAATTTTAGACCATAATCAAGCAAAATGATTTTTATAGATTTTTTGTCGTTGAAAATTTTCAACATAGCACAGATATTCTAGGGACGTCTCTCCAAAGACGTCTCCTCCATTAGAGACTTTCCCTCCATCCTCTCTTATGATTGGAGAGCCCACACAATGGTAGTATCAATCGAAATGCACATACATTCATATCACCAATTGAGAGCAAAGACACGTTTTCGAACATGCACGTCATTTTTAAGGCATGGCCCTCTAGTTTTCTAAGGATTCTATTCCCTACTAGTCTCTGACTGCATGTTGAAAGCAAAAGATTCCAAACTCTTATCACTGCGAACAGCAAGCTATTACTGCTCGATACTTGCCACTTGCTACGTGCTGTCTAAACTAAGCTTCAATTTGGTAAATTTTCGTTATTAAAGATAATAAAAGTAAAACTCATGCGACCTTAAAAAAATTTTCACTTGTCAAGTCAGCAACACGTATGAACAGATTTAGAAAATTTTTTACATGAAATAAATTTTTTAAATATTAGATGTACAACTTTTCTTCCGCCGTTTTCCTATAGATAGCTTTAGCGATAAGTGGTGATCGAAATAAATAGACGTCATACAATAAACTTAGGCATCTGTCAACATAACCCCATAGAAACATTAGTCGATTTGTGTCTGCATCATAAAGTTATTCTCGACTTCAAGAATGGTGATTTTGACGTCGAAGACCGGCATAGCGGTGGAAGAGAAGGCTTTCGAAGATGCAGAATTGGAGGTATTACTTGAGCAAGACTCGTGTCAAAATCAAGAAGAATTGGGAGTGACTCAACAAGCCATTTCAAAACGCCTCAAAGCCATGGGAATAATTCAGAAGCAAGGAAATTGGGTGCCGTACGAATTGAAGCCGAGAGATGTTGAACGGCGTTTGTTTGCTTGTGAACAGCTGCTTGAAAGGCAAAGACGGAAGGGATTTCTGCATCGCATTGTGACTGGGGACGAAAAATGAATTCATTACGATAATCCCAAGCGCAGAAAATCATGGGGAGTTCCCTATGCTTCTATGTCGATGGCCAAACCGAATATTCACGGCTCCAAGATCATGCTCTGTATTTGGTGGGACCAGCTCGGCGTAGTGTATTATGAACTGTTAAAACCGACTGAAACAATCACAGGCGATCGGTATCGAACACAATTGATGCGTTTGAGCCGAGCATTGAAAGACAAACGGCCGTAATACAACGAGAGACATGATAAAGTGATTTTGCAGCATGACAATGCTCGACCCCATGTTGCAAAAGTGGTCAAGACATACTTGGAAACGTTGAAATAGGAAGTCCTACCCCACCCGCCGTATCCAGACGATTGCTCCCTCTGACTATCACTTGTTTCGATCAATGGCACACGACTTGGCTGACCAGCACTTCCAGTCTTATGAAGAAGTAAAAAATTGGATCGATTCGTGGATAGAAAAAAGATGACCAGTTTTTTCGACGCGGGATTCGTATGCTACCCGAAAGATGGGAGAAAGCAGTGGCCAGCGATGGACAATACTTTGAATCATAAATGTATAATCAGTTTTTTACAATAAAGCCTCGAATTTCGGAAAAAAAAGGCGGAAGCAAAATTGTACACCTAATATTTAAATGTAAACTTTGAACATTGAAATAACGTACGTTTTTAAAATGTTCGTACTAGGTTCGTACTAAGTTTGGACCGAATTGAAATCAAGTGAATATTCAGTGAATGGATGTCCTATGCTGTCTGGGTATCTAATCGCTTCAATCGTAATGAACTTAGACAGATTTTGCAGATCATTCATATAATCATTCTTATAATGAGAATGAAAATTCTTATTCAGATATCGATGAAATGGAATTATTTGACAATATCACTTTTTGATTTTTATAATTCATTGAAGAAACATGCTAATATATGTATCCTCATTGCTAAAATTTATGCAAAACCAGGTCTCTACATAACCAAGTTGATTCAGTGATCGAAGATTTTTTTTTCTTTCACTTCTTGGTAGATAGAAATTTCCTCAAAATTTTAAAGCAAAAAGTAATACATACTCTTAAAAAATGATTACGCTGAAATTGAAGCTATTAGCAACATTGAAAAAATGTTTGAATTTAAGCAATCCCTTTAATCACTTATTCATCGAAGCGTATTTTCAATCTATAGGTGCTTATATTCCTCCTGAAAGTTATTATACTGATTATCATACAGAAAGAAAAAACATAGAGAGAGGTGTAAAATGACACAAGCGAATGGACAGTGCATTTCACTGCGACACGTTTTGCAGAAATTCTTAGAACTTCCAGATACTTTTAGTAGTACGATGCAATATATGTAGAAAATTTGAATTAGAATCGGATACAATTTATAATTTGTACAATGTAAAAGATGAAAAAATGTAATCACTAACTATTTTACTAAGTATTTTAAGAAATCTAATATTGTGTTCTCACTTCTTGTTTATTATGATTAACACAATCATGGGAACCCAATAATTCTCTCGGATCGCATTACAAAAAGATAAGTCCAGTATATGTAACAATATCTTGTCTACCTCCACAGTGCCAATCCCAACTTGATAATATTTTTGTAGCCTTCTCATTTCATGCTAATGACAGAAAACAGTATAGGAACAAGAAAATATTTGCTTCTTTAATTAACAAATCTTTACATTTAAAATCAGAAGAAATATAGTTATAAATTTAATAAAAGATGAGCAGAAGAGAGTTTATTTTGTTATTGTCTTTTTACTAGAGACATTATACATATTTTACTAGAGACTTACAGATTTGGAATTCAATGTGCGGGTTTGTTAAAAACTTCTGTGCTAACTAAATATGTCGATTTTGTAAATTTTTATTTAAATTTTTGAAACATGTGTTGAAGATCCAATTCTATTAAAAAATTCAGAAAACTACTACAACTTAACTTCACAAGATCCAAAGTTGATCAGAATCAAAAAGAAATATATCTTTAACAATATATCTTTTATATATTGTTGAAATGCTTTTCGTTGATGATTGTTTAGAAGGGAGTGAGGCATTATTCAATGATTGCTATTCTTAAATACTTTGTTCAATTGGATCCCTCATTTCTAGAAACATTTAATTAGAAAATGAACATATTTGATTATAGCTCCTAGGATGACAAACAAAGTGCCTTATAAATTGTCTAATTCTTGAAGTATTAAACAAAAATAAATTGAAAATGATAGCAAGTGAAATGATGTTTGTGCGTTTGTTTGTTGGAATTTTTGTTAGCGATTTAATCGATGAATTCTAACAATTGTATCTGTTGTTATATAATATTTTCAATATCATTTAAGCAAAAGCTTTCATTAGATGTTGGTGATGTTTCGAGTTTTAGCAAAAGAATACAATGAGTTATATCTCAAAATCATTATAGAATGATTAAAACTTAAGCATCCCGAGTAGAATTTGAATCTAGGCTGACTAGTCATGAGCTAGTTGCGTTACACATTATTACTATTTAGTTTTTCTAATGACGAGCTAGTAATATAGAGGAAAGTAGGTAGACTGCCCTCAGGCAGTTGGGAGGGTTGGACACTACCTTTTAAATCTTCCCGTGTAAAGTTTAGGAGGACGCCACTTTGACTGTTTATAGCCGTCACGATGGTATCACTGAGTGACATCAATACTGCAATGTGTGATTACGTTTGTGTGAGTTGTTTTAGAATTTGAACATCAAAAAGTAAATATTTTATGTGTTTGTTTGTCTAATTCTATTATTATTACTTTGCGTTTATGTAAAATTATATTATCACAATAAAAGGGAAGTGTTTTACATATAATATGAGCTAACTTTCAAGCGTACTTCTTTAAGCTAAAAGAATTGAATGATTATTTATTTAACAATGTAATGGAAACCTTGGATAACAGTTGTTTACGGAGGTTCGGGCATGCCCAAACGTTTGTTTGCATTGTTTGCACTCATTTTTACTTTTTTTTCTTCAACGCCCGAATATATACTTATTTTATTTTAAACGCAAAAGTTTTTGTTTCAAGCAACGCGAGCAAACGTCTAGGTTTAATATGGAAAGTTCTCTATGTTTTAGTCACTGTCATAATTCTTGGTTTTTATTCACAGAATTACCATACCATTTAAATGTAAAAAGAAAACAGATCGTCGTATATGTGTAAATATTATACAAAAGGAAAAAGGAAGTTTCTAAAAGCCAAAAAATAAACAACTGCAGTTAAATATGGTATATCGCGATCTTTACAACGATATCTTAAGTCAGAAAAATTAATAAAAAAATCAGAAAAAAAAAATGTTTCTACTCAAATATTTATTACAAACGAGAAGAAAAACCTTCTGAGTACAAAAAAGCGCTAAAATGTGCTGTGGTCTAACGGTCAAGACAATTGGCATATGAATATGCTGTTTCGATTGGAAAAAAACACTGCTATTGAGACACTAATAATTTAGCATCAAAAGATTGGATAAGAGCCGCTATCTCTAAGAATTCCTGAAGCAAATAGTCTGTCACGCGCCATCGCTTTCAATATGTAGAGACAGAGACAAATGTAGGAGAATTTTTAACAACTTAAAGATTGTATTCGAAAGACACAAATTCCGAAATCCATATATAATATTGACGAAACAGAATTGACAACCGTACATTAAAAATCATCACAAAGGTGCTAAACAGATCGGTCAAGCAACTTTCACTGAAAGAGGTAGCTTAGTTACACCGTGCTGTGCTATTAATGCTTAGAAATAACTTTATTTTTTGTATATTTCTCGAGTAAATTGTAAGGCTTTTATGTTTCACGGCGTTGCTGTTGATTCTGGTGATGCTGCTCACTCGTCAAGTTAGATGACAGCTGAAATTTTTTTCAAAGAACTGGAAAGGATATGGACAATAAGAATCACGTGCAGAAGATGTCGTGCAAATAATATATCTATGAAATATGAAACTTCTTTATTCATTAAAAACGCACTTATATGTTTCGACTCACTTTTGAGCCCTCCTCAGAGATAACAAACTAACATAAATAAATTGTAAATAAAAATTATCCCCTACCTCGAGAATTTAAATGCCAGAATTAAACCCAAAAAGACTGAAAGAAAAAGAAAAAAGGAAAATGAACAAAAATAAGAAAATGGAAATAAAAAAAAATATCGGAATAGAGAATATGAAAAACTAATTTATCAAAAAACTTTAAGATTATAATTAATTATCCCGAAAATAAGGACGCTCATCCTGATCACAAATCAAAAGTTAAAATACTAAAGTTTTTTGATAAATTTATAAGGAGTCTTGGTTAGTTTGATTTGTTATACGATTGAAACTTTTTTACTTTATTTGGATCATTTTGCTAAATTTGTAAATTTACAAAGCTTTCTGTAGATCATCCCATTCTTTTATTGATGACAATCAGAGTCACATCTCTATAAAAACTATCAATTTCTACAAAGCGAAATGCATTACTTTGATTCCTTTCCCATCCCATTGCAGCCATAAGCTGCAATTGCTCGATGTATCAGTTTACGGATCTCTTAAACATTATTACAATGTGACCAGTTAGTGTCAAATCCTGATAAAACTCTCACAATTTATGAAATCCCTAAATTAGTATCCATAGCAGTGCCACAAACTTTTAAGCCACAGAACATTCAAAATTTGGATTTTCTAAAACAGATATTTCATCTTTTAACTCTGAAATTTTCTCAGATTTTCTTAGCTCAGTCGTAACCGATACAGGCGTATTCAATTTAGGGAAGAAATTATTCAATGAACAAATTCTGACGAAAAAAGCAATATACAAAACAAAATAATAACCAAGACAACAAGCGAAGATTTGTTCATCAAAACTTTGTCAAGAAAATCGATGACGGTTATAACTCCTGAGAATTTATATATTCCTAAAAGCTTTCACAAAAAAAAATACTGAAAGAAAACGAACTGGAAAAACAAAAATTTTAACCAATTTGCTCGAAAGAAGGATAATTGAACAAGAAGTGGAGTAAAAAATGAAAGGAAAAAAGCACAAGAAAAATTGAAGACTTCAGCGAAATTTTTACAGTTAGAGCGATACAAATGTTGCCGTGCCCAAAGCTTCAAATGTTCAATCTCTCCCGCATGTAAGGAGGGATGCACATTTTTCCCACTTTTCATTTTTTCTTACTTTTTTCGATGATTTGTCTAGTTTTGACCTAAACTTTATATGCAAACCTATAGCTAAGAATATAAGTTATTCAAAATAAAATCTTGGTACTATTTTCTTTATAAATATGCATTTTATTTAAGATTTCCCTAAAAAGTGTCCGAAGGTTTGCACTTTCCCCTACGAACAAGCGCGAATGAGGCAAAATCGGAAATGAGTTTGTGTTCATGAGGGTGTATAAGCTTAAATCCGCTGTTTTTTAGTCAGAAAAACACATTTTTTTTCCTAGGAAGCAAAAACAAATTTATTCAAAGTACTTGCCCTCGCTAACTATACATTTTTCTCATCTTTCGGATAATTTGTGTATAACACGCCAAAAAAATTCCTCTTTCGAGGCAAACCATTCATCAAGCCATTTTCGGAAGTCTTCATAAGAATCGAAGTGCCGTTCAGCGAGCGCGTGGCCCAGCGAAAACAGGTGATAGTCAAAAAGTGCCAGGTCTGGTGAGTAAGCGGGATGAGATAGCACTTCCCAGTTGAGTCTCCAAATAGTTTTGGATCATTGTTGACGTGTGCGATGTTGCATTGTAGTGGAGGAAAATCAGCTTGTTATGTCTTTTCCGATAATGCAGCCTTTTTTCACGCAGAGCACGAAGCAATTTGATCAGTTGTTGGTGATAGCGGTGAGCATTAACAGTTTCACTAGGTTTTAACAGCTCGTAGTAGATGACACCCTCCTGATCCCATCAAATGCACAGTATCGTCTTCCGTCCGAAGCGATTTTGTTTTGAGGAAGATGTTGATGGTTGGGTGGAATCAATCCAAGATTTCTTGCGTTTAGGATTCTGAAAATAGATCCACTTTTCATCGCCTGTCACAATCCGATGCAAGAACGACTTTCTTTTTTGTCTGGCAAGCAGAATTTGGCATGTTTTGACGTCGCTCCATCTGCCTATCATTCAATTCATGCGGCACCCATTTTTCGATCTTTTGAACTTTCCCCATGGAATGTAGCCATGGAAATGGCTGCTTGAGAAACACGCAATTGCTCGGCAAGCATTTTTTGCGATTGGGCATCGTCCTCGTCCAAAAGAGCAATTGACAGTCCTCCGATTTTCATCTTCTTTTCACTCAGGTCAAAATTGTCGTCATTGAACCGGCGAAACCAATCTCTGCACGTTGTTTCCGATAAAGCATTGTCACCATAGGCCTTCACAAGCATTCGATGCGATTCGGCAGCCGATTTCTTCAAATTGAAACAAAAAAGCAAAGCTTTCCGCATATGCTTTTTTTTTAGCAAAAAACTAGACATGATTACGAAAGAAAAAATGTATGTTGTTGTATGAAATTGCTGATGATGTGCACTGATTAATGTTGACAGATATAAAAAAAAAAGACATAAAAAAAGTATGTTGTGTGCCCAGGGTAGCTTTGTACGCTCAATAATGCCACCTATGAGCAAACAGCGGATTTAAGCTTATAATGGTAATTATCTATTACACCTGGTAATTATCTATTACACAGCCAGGCATTGTAATTTGAAAAATTTATGTATTTCATTAAAATGATATATAATTCTAATGCGATTCTTCATTTACTTATTCTTTTCATTTATATTTTATCTTAAAAAAAACAACAATTTTAAATCGTTTGTACAACATGATTATTTAACAGGTTCCTAAAGAACGTTTTTAAAATAACTTTAAACGATTTAAAAAGTTTTAAAATAACCATTCTTATTTTATATATGTTGTTATTCTTGGACATCTTACAATTAGTTGAACATAATTGCATTAAATGAATTTTCAAATTTGTCGACCAATGCAAACTGCTACAACAATACACTACTGAGTGTTGAACCATTTTTCTATGTATGCAGGCGATATCGATGTAGTGGTAATGACATCGATGTAATAAATTGTATGTATGAAAGTGTATTTTGTGATAAAACAGCGATTCTTCTAGCGAGTCTCCTTAAGGGGACCTTAAAGACGATTAGTCATATCAAAAAGTATTTTCAAAAAGCAGACGATGTGTCATTGGCACAACAATATCTCACTCACGCATGCCACACATACACATAAATTTTTGTATACTATTACGTTTTAATTAGACATCTAAGTCCAATTTTAAGAACTCCACGCTTTCTTCATGCAAACTATTAGTCTGTGGATTACTATTTCGTAAGTATGCAGATTGCACAGCTTTTATATAAAGTAAATGTTATCTCGATGTGATAGCTTTGGACTACCATAATGGATTAAGAAATGGTAAAGATCTCAATTTAAAAATTTTTTATCGTTTCTTCTCATAGACGTAGCATAGATTTTATCTTACCGATACATACATATTAATACATATATTTTAATCCTGGAAAAAAATTTTTAAATCAGTAAAAGAAGAAAAAAGTAATTATTTAATTACAAAATTATATGGTTGAGTTGGTAATACAGATGACTTTACGTCTGTATCCTCTTAACGCTGGCGTCTCTTTCACTTTTTAGAATTAGTTTATTTTATAATCTAAAATAATTACTGATACTTAATTTCATAAAATATATTATTTTTTTCTAAATGAAGT
>NW_017259536.1:175162-215633 GCF_001594045.1 Atta colombica | reverse complement strand
ATATACACGTAGCAACATGATCACTGGCCGTATATCAAACAGATAATTAACAACATTGACAGAGCTAACCGACAATTTTTTTTCCGATCAAACCAGATCAGGCCGAATCCCTAAATTGAAGAATTTGAACTGCGCGGGTGCAGCGCGTGCGGCGATGGACTACGACCCAATTTTCGTGAAATCGTGATCAAGCGATCGAAAAATCTCTATGGCATAGTAGAAGCGACAAAGAGAACCTAGATTACCTAGAATTCGAGCGGCTGTCCAGGCAACTAGGTATTGTATTTATGATATTGCCGTTCCCGTAATTATTTTACCGTATGATGTCGATCGCTGGAAATAACGGCTGGTAGTTCTCGCCGTCATCGGGAGTAAAAAAACTTGATTTATGCTGTCGAGAAACTTGATTTGTGTATATCGATTTGAACGGCTTCTGCGGATGGCACGCACAATATCAGCTCATCGCGATCTTGCTGATCACAGCCGCTATTGCGGAACCTGTGATCGCAAGTTATACAATGTAGCAACAAGAAATATCGCAGAATTCGCGCTTCATGCTATAACGTAAATAAAATCCTACCCGCAATCATGAAAATAAGAAGTTTTTTTGCAATAACGTGAATCCAAATGAACACTGAAGTCACGTTATTCTTTTCTTTTGTTAAGATTTCTTTCTATTATTAGAGACGAAGAAAACCTGACCTTAGCGTATCTGTATCTGGGTAAATAGTATTGCAAAATATCTTTAATATCGCAATTTTTTCTCGTTGCAATGAAATATTATGTTCGATGGAACGTTATAAATCACAAATTATTAATTAAAATGTTTGTTGGAATGTGTATGATGCAATAATGGCAAAAACAATTTCAAAGAATATATTTATTAATGCAGATTTTTATATGAACTAGAAGAATTATATTTCTGTGAAAGCATACTGTTTTTTTAGTAAAACAATTTTAATAGAAACACGAAGAGTTTTATTGTTATTTATTAATTTTATAATATAAATATGTAAAGTAGATACATAGAGTGAGTTTTTATATTGACAAATTTAATCCAGGCGAGATAATACAACTATTATTTCTTCTAATAACGCTGTAACTTCGGTTGATTTGAATTCTAACAGCTGAATTGACTGGATATTGAGTTCAAGTGCAACTAGTAATGCGAAATGCTGCGTTAACATCAAATTCGAACGTAATAGATAGAAAATATAATATCTGAATTCGATATGTGCGTGCGTGCGTATGGGGGGTAAATCTTAAATTTTTGTATATGTTCCTCCTCGTAATGACCACAACCGTTGATAAAAGTATATTGATTTAAAAGAAGATTTAACACATTTTGCTCTCTTATCACGATAAAATTGTGTTAAACGGAAGGAGCATTAAGGGAAAAGGATTCCAGTAATGACTCTCATGAATCTAGAAGCGTCTCGCGAAATTGCGAAATTCATCTTGCACAAGAGACATCCACAAACTTATCTGCCACCTTTGATAGTGGTAACAACTTGGTCTCTCCTGTGGGAGCGCTTGTGAAGATGCTTGTAGGAAATGCACTTGCGCACATCTGTACACTTCTTGATGTGGCGAGAAATCGCTCCTGATGCCTCCTCTGTGCAAAATGAATGCATTAAGATTTCAATAAGTTGCGGTTGATGAAATGCGATCTAATATCTTACTCTGTATATTTATATGTACAATTTTTCTACGGTGAGAACTTTTCTCGCGACACACGCCCGAAATTCTCTAAGCGAAACATTGATGTTTATAAATTTTTCTGTCTTCACAATTTTATTTTTACAATATGCAATAAAATAAAATTTTAACTTTATAGAACATAAAAATGGATAATAAAAATATAAAATATAAAGGCATAATATATGATTAAAAAACAAGATAGATACTCGTAAGTTCATATATAAGTTTTTTATATTATACGTAATGTTTGTAATAATAATACATTACTATAATATGCTAATAAGATTTTATCATTACTTTCATTACAATACTTTGTAAATTAAAATTTAGAAACATATTATTATTCCGAATTCCTATTTTAGTCACGTTCTTTGGGCATACCAACCGACAATCTATCATCCTTGTATCGTCAAATACCACGGTCGATTAAATACTGCTCGCAATTTCCACGAAAGTTGGACGCAATCGATAGCTCAACTAGTTGCGGACTTTGTCGAGAATATGCGTGCTTATGTTATTGGACAACTAACGTAAATCTATTGTGGATGTTTCCTGAATATTTTGAACAATGTCTTTTAACTTTTTTGATTGCATTAATTTCCACAAACGATCAAATATTATTATATGAAAATATTATAATGTTACAAATTAATAATAATATTCTTTCAAGTAAACGAACTATCTAGCTTTTAAGCTAGATATGTAAAACAAGTGGAAAGAAATAATTATTTGCAAAGTTACCAATTAAAAAATATGGAAAATTATATGTTTGTGTTATATGAATCATTTTTAGTGTTTTGGTCTCGTCTCGATGAAACGAGACTATTTTGATCTCAGTCTCGGCCTGATTTTGAAATTCTTGATATCGTTTTAGACTCGCCTGATCACATTTCGATCTCAGTCAACTCGGTTTCGAGTCAAGAGTATCGTTGGTCTCGAATCGAATATTTTTTTACGAATATATTTTTATTGCGTACAAATGAATGATAAACGTGTATTCAGATGATCGAGACGAATCTCAAGCCGCGAGTATTTCGATAAGCATTTGTTATTCACTGAAATATTCGCGACTCGAAGTTCGGGTAATCTGAACCTCTGGTAATAATCTGAACGCGCCTTATGACAACTGATATTCGCTTTTCCGTTCAAGATATCTATCATAGAAAAATCGGAATGAATTCTGATTGAAATTATTCAATTATTTCCTAGATTTTTGTTATATTTCTATTGTATTTTCTAGAGAAACCGAAATAATTCCAATGCTTTCATTTGTATTAATTTAAATATAATACACAATATTTTATTACATAAAAAATATGTAAACTTAGAAAGAGCATTATTTAAAAATAAATCTTTTCTTATATATACATATTATGGTAGTTCTGATTTTCAATTTTCAAATATTTTTTGTGGCATTCTCCAAAACGGTTTCAATTCAAGAAAAAAATCTGTGTAAAACTGCAATCCAATTGGATAAAAGAAGAATGCTCTCAGACTCCTAAACTTTACGATAAAACACGAAAAATTTGATTTTCGTTAAATATCTAAGATATCAAATATATCAAAACAAATTTCAAACTTTGAATAATATAGATATGAATAATATAGATAATATAGATATGAATAATATAAAAAAAAGTAGAAACAAATACATAAAAAAAGTTTCAAAATTTATAGATATGAATATATAAAAACAGTTTCAAAATTTGTAGATATGAATAAGGACATCTTTTGTATTTCTATTAATTTTTTTCATATAACGAACGGTTACTGAAAAAAATCCAAAGAGGAAATAGAATAAAAAATGTTAGTGATTTTCTTAATTGACTTAAACATTTTTAATTAAGAAAGACATAAAAATATATGTATTCTTAATTTTTAACCACAAAGGGTTATTTTGGAAAATTTTAAATATAACTTTTTCATAATTCTTTAAAAAACAAAAAATATAGAAATATAGAAATCGTTGATATAAAATAGCGTAATTAAGATTTTAATTTGTTTTTGAGAAAGATTTAGAATATTTTATCTTAATTTATCTTTATAAGTTAAAATATTGAGAGTACATTAATTTTAAGAGATTTTTTTTACTTTATTATCAAAAAATGGTTACAAATTAATCATTCAAAATATTGTTCATCACTAGCCACTTTTTCCCATCTTTTTGGTAATAGATGGATTCCATGTCAAAAGAATGACACATCTTTTGAGGCTATCCCTGAATGATTCATTTTTTGGTATCTTCATATTGTACATATTTTAATCTTTTTCATTTACCAGCCAGGTTTTTTGATCCTAAAACCTCAGATTATTAATCTCTTACTTTATTCGTCACGTCACTTATAACTATCGACTTATAACGACTCAGTTCTTATTGATTATATCTGGAGACACGATAGTGACTCAGCGCTAAGCATGATGCGAGACATGCCGTGTCTCCTTTACATGAATCGGCGAATTGCGTCAGATCAAGGTTATCGGATCTCAATAATGATTGTCCTGATCGAGTTTTAAATATTCTTAATCGATAGCTTCAGATACATTGTCATTGTCGTCGACTGCATTCCACATATTCCTTTGATGTCCTTCTGACATTCTTTACACAAGGAGCGCTAGTGATATACATGATCAGTGAGCGCTATGATTTGTACTATGATAGTGTATTATGATCGGTTTTTTCAAACAAAAGAGTCGATAAAGTCGGTAATAATAAAACACACTGATAATTGCTAATTAATTGTATTAGGAAATGATCATGAAAAAGCGATTTATTTGATCTCGATCTCCATTTGTTTATAACTTAATATTCAACAAAAGGAGATCGAATGGAAATGATATTAAACTGATATTTGTTAACTAAACTAGGAAATGAAAAAGCGATTTATCTTTATTTGTTTATTTATATATATGAAATGAAATAGAATAATGAAAAAGCGATTTCTATTTGTTTATAATTAATATTTAACAAAATGAGATCAGAGAGAAACAAAATTATACACTGGTATTGCTTGGTCCGGCAGATCGTCGCGTGCAGTATTTGCAATTCTTATTGTCTCTCTCCCTTATTGTCTCTCCTCTCCCTAAAGCAAATTATCATCTTCCTGACACGTGTGACATCGGAGTCTCTAATTGATTTAATTATGGTCTCGTCGGGAACTGAGGTGCTGGAGTTCGATGTCTGCGACTCGATTCCGATCATCACTTTGCAGTTTACGCTTCTTTGCGAATTATATCCCCCCCCCTTCCCCCGTCGAGTTCGCATTTTTTTCACGCGCGATATCGGTGCTATTCGCTCCTCGGATCTCGCCTCCGAACTCGAGGGGATTGATTCGGCCCCGCTATTTGAAGGGGATGACACAAGATGGTTTCCTTCTTCACATTCTCCTTCATAGCTATTTTTGACCATTTAGCGCCATTATCTCAGACGCGCCTCTGGAGCTGGGAGCCTCTGGCACCCGTGACTTAACGCTGCGATTCGTAAGCTCATCATTAAAGCATCTTTTAAGCTCGCATTAAAACACCGCGCGTTATCTAAATTCAGGCGACCCTGATCTCCGGACTAGCGGACATATAAGCAGCTCCATAATAATGACGTCTTCCATGATCAAACGCGAAAAGAAAGCTTTCCTTTCCTCTTCCATTTCTCTTTATCCTTTTCTCCCTCACTATTTCTAATGAAACCTCTCACACTTTGATATCACTACATCACCCTCTCTTACTTTATCCATTCACTTTCTTGATCCAACACTCTTAAACAATTTTTTCATCGATTCTCCTCTTCTCATCTCCTACTCCTCCCCCACTTGATCAATCAATTTTTGACTTCCTCATGTAACGTTCTCGAATCCTATATTTTTTTTTCGTATCACAATTTGAACTTTACAACATCTTCAAACGTTTAAGGCTTACGTCCGCCGATGCTATTATAATCTCTCCGGACGTATGCTTTGCTATGCCTTTCGCAGTGCTTAGATCTGCTACTGCATATATTCAATTATTCTATCACTAAAGATATCTTTCTCTCATCCTGGAAACGTTCCATCATCTTACCTATTCCTAAGACTTGACAACACTCCTTTCCTTCTTCCCTTCAACCCATTTCCATCACCCTTTTCTCTCCAAAATATTAAAATTTGTTTCAACTGTATGCATTTGTTCAAATTGCAAATATTCTCCCAGATTGTCAATTTCACAGACTGTATAACACTACTTCAGAACTGATGCATTTATCGGATTCAGTTCTACGTGATTTTGATTGAGGATTATTAACCTCTCTAATTGTCTTTGATTTTTCAAAGGTTTTTGATACTATTAATTTGCTTCTAGCCGAGCTGCAATATAGTTTTTTCCAACCGGCTCCTTCAGTCTTTTCTTATAAATCGCTCTAAATAATTATTGCTCTATTGCCTCTTCCTTTCCTCTCCCCTTCCTCCATTGTTCCCCAAGGATCTATTCTCTATTTTGCTTTTTAACCTACTTTTTTGTTGCCGACATTGTCCATATTCCAATTACTTCTGCTAAATATATGTATGCTAATGACTTTGCGCTTCTTATGTCCTTCAGTCTATCAGAATTCACCTCCGCCGTTTTGATAAATTGAAATCTACAGTCTATTGCAACCTGCCTCCAACGCTCTCCATCTGAATCCTGCTAAATCAACTCTTATTATCGTAGACTTTCTCTCTCTAACATTTTGTCTCCAATCTTTTGATATATGTCTAAACCAATTCCTCTTCCTCGTTCTTCTTCCGTTAAAATATTCGGAGTGCACCTTTCTTCTTGGTCTTTCCTCATATTTCGGCTAAATGTCAAGCCACCTTCATCTAAGACTCCTTTATTTCTTTAGTTACATTCTCATAACTCCTCAGAAATTCCTCATAATACTTCTCGTTATATTCTTATTCGATTACGCGGTGTGATATACATCCCTGCATTAACCAAACAGATATTTAACCGCATCCAACGTGTGCAGAATGCTTGTCTCCGTTTTTAATGCGTTTGCTAGTTCGCTCATGTATTTCTTTGCTACGATAGCTCTGGTTGGTTAAAAATTTTTCAGCATTTTATACTTTATATGTGTTGTCTTATATGTATTGTATATCGTTTTCTGCTTTTGAATACGTCCTATTATTTACATCAACTCCTACACTTAAACTCTGAGTTCCATTCCTCCTGGCATTTTCAAGCTTATCCTTTCCTTTGCATCATTCTATTAAATTCTGCGCCACTTTCTCCTATATTGCCATAAAATTCTTCAACATGCAACAATTATCCTCCTCTATAAGATCATCCCTCTCGCTTTCTTCATTTCGCTCTGCGACCAGTTTTATCAAAGCAAATAATCATTTATATTGATTCTATCTCTACGCCAATATTATTCGTGTTATTAGCGTTCACTCTATTCGTTCTCATATTGTGATTATATTAATTACGATTATTACCTGTTCACTTATATCAACATGTATTTTGTTCTTATCGAATTGTGCGTTTTAATCCATTGTTATATGTATGAGGTACAAGTCAATAAGTTTTTAGAAAAACATAGTAAAATAAATAAATTTTTTTTGATCGATTTATTTTTATTTCTCAACATTTCTCCTTTCAGCTTGATCCAATCTGATTGATTCTTCAACTTTTTCAAGCCGTCCGAATAATATGATTTGTCCAACCTAAAATAAGCCTCTGTTTTGATGAGCTGCTCTCTGGCGATGAATCTCATTCCTCTCATTCCGAACCATTTCTTCAGGTTTGGAAACAGGAAATAGGGGGAATAGTCACAGGGGACTAAATCTGGCGAATGTTGGATAGGGAAGCAATTCGTAGCGGAATTCGTTGAATTTGACCATCGAATGTGAACCCGTGCATTGTTTTGATGGAAGAGCACTTTCTTCTTTGCCAAATGGGGATGTTATTTCTTTAATGTTGTTGAAACGTCCAATAAAGCTGCGTAGTAATCGCCATTGATCATTTGCTTCGACGGAAGGTAATCAATATGAATTATACCGCATGCCAAAAAACTGGCCATCACCTTTTCGACTGATTTTATGGTCTTCATCTTCTTCGGAGCTGGTTCACCCGGTGAAGTCTATTGTTTTGATTGTTCCTTCATTTCGAATGTGAAGTAATGAATCCATGTTTCCATTGTAATGAATCGACGCAGAAATTCATCTGGATTACGTTGAAACATCTCCAAACAAACTTGTTTTGAAATTGTCACACGATCGCGCTTATGATCCAGTGAACAAACGCGGCATCCATCTTATCGATAGCTTTTTCCCAATTGTTCGTGCAAAGTTGAAATCACTGTGTCATGTGATATGCCTGTAGCCTCAACAAGCTCGCGCAGTTTCACTCGTCGATCAATCAAAACAATATCGTAGACTTTATCGATGATTTCTGGCATAGCAGCCTCAATTGGACGTCCTGATTGAGGTGCACATGTGGATGGACGACCACGTTTAAATTCATTCATCCAATTGTATACAATCGCTGGTACAGATATGCTATGAATATTATTCAACTCGACTTTGATTTCTTTCGGCATTAAATCTTTCATATATAGATATATGATTACTGCACGAAACTCATTTTTTTCCATTTTGCAAAAAATACAAAGGTTGTTCGCTTTAATCGTCTACAGAAATGAAATCATGCGATGAATTCCACTCAAAATTTGATAATAATTTGCTGAGAGAAGCTACTTGTCAAAGTAATGTGAAATGACACTGCGAGTGCCCTCTAACAGATTTTTTAAGAACTTATTGACTTGCCCTCGTATAGTGATCGATAGAAATGCTATAGTTTTATGTTTTATTGCGTTCATATCGTTGTACAGGGTGCGTCACCAAAATCCGGACAAATTTCAAATTAAATTTTCTGCTATATTGTGCTTCCTCCAGAAGTTGTTGTTGGCGTCCGAGAAAATCTGATGTTTCTAGTAAACAGTCATATTCTCAAAATGGCCGCGCTGGACGCTCAGCAAATATAACGGAAATATAATTCGATTCTTTGGATCGATCCAAGATCAACCGTTTATGACAAAATATACAGCTTTAGAACAGTCCATCGAAGGTTTCAGTGTGGAAGAATCGAAAAAACGCAACACAAGAACCCCTGCAGTCGTTGAAAAGGCTCAAGCGTTGATTTCGGATGAGGCAATCATTGCAAAAATTAGCATTGTTGATGTAAGCGAGCCAATGCGTCGAATTGCCGAGGAGGACCTTCGATACAAATCATTACACATTAAAGATAGACAGATACTCTCTGAGGCTGCCAGGACAAGCCGAGTTGCTCGCCTCGGCTCTCATTCTGACTTCCCAACAGCCTAGATTTAAATTCCTTGGACTACTACGTATGGAGTACAGTTGAAAGAGTCACAAACAAGTCTCGGCATCCCAATATGACAGCATTAAGGACTGCTATTGAGGCAGCATTCATCGGCATGGATAGTACTACATTACAGCGTGCATGCAAATGCTTCAAATCG
Organism: Atta colombica; assembly: GCF_001594045.1. Classification (NCBI taxonomy): domain Eukaryota; kingdom Metazoa; phylum Arthropoda; class Insecta; order Hymenoptera; family Formicidae; genus Atta; species Atta colombica. Next base: position 206,446 of record NW_017259536.1, on the reverse strand, counting down.
AGAATAAAGGCTGTTCAAGCTAGTAGAGAATATATCGAATAATTGTACTCTACCGAGATTCCCCAAAAACCATGTAAAAGGAATTTTTGTAATATTTAATTTTTCATTAAAAACATTTTGTTTAAAGAAATTGTTCGATTTGTCCGGATTTTGGTGACGCATCTTGTATTCTCTTTTCATTTCCTTGTCATTTTAAAATCGGTTAGGACCGACGTATCATACCAGCAATCAGATACCGTCACCTCATTTATGTTGTCAGATTCTGTGTATTTATATGTTATTTCTTTAATTTTGTAGTCAATTCGTATGCAATAAAGTTTATACATTGGTATTTGTTAACTAAGCTAGGAAATGATAATGACAAAACAATTTATTCATTTCGATCTTCATTTATAATTTAATATTTAACAAAATAAGATCAAATGAAAACGAAATTATACTTTGATATTTGTTAATTAAGCTAGAAAATGATAATAAAAAAGCGATTTATCTTTATTTGTTTATTAATATTTAACAAAAGGAGATCAAATGGAAATGAAATTATACACTGGTATTTGTAGAGCACTATAATATAGGTATTCGTATCCACCATTTTTAATTCTTTCCCCATCTTTTCTTTGTTCCCCATCCATTCTTTGTTCACTCTTCAACCTTTTCTCTTCTCCCTTCAATCTTCTTAGTTTAGCGGTAGAGTGAAGAGAAAGCAAAGGAGCGTGTGCCACTCAAAAAAAAGTTAGTTATATATGTAGTAGTTATATATGTAGGTAGCCGTCGTTTTAATATATCCTTTTTAACATTTTTATATCATTATTATAAAACAATGGGGATGTTCATAGGATTTTCAAAATTATATACTAATTTATCATTTTTAAATAAGATAAAAAATTAATATTTAACAGAAAATCAAATAGAAATGAAAAATACAAATGATCGTCGTTTTGATCGACTTAAGTATTAGGTGTACAACTTTGCTTCCGCCGTTTTCTTATAAATGGCTTTAGCAGTAAGTGATAGTCGAAATAAATAGATTATAGACGTATTACATATAAACTTGGGCATCTGTCAACATAACCCCATAGAAACATTAGTCGATTTGTGTCTGCATCATAAAGTTATTCTCGATTGAAAATGTCAGTTTACGAGCCAAATTCTCGTCATTTGCGGGAGGTTTTAATTTTTTGCTTCAATATGAAGAAATCTGCGGCTGAGGCTCATCGAATGCTCTCAAATACTTATGGTGAGGCCGCTATTAGTAAAAGAACGTGTCATGAGTGGTTTCAACGCTTCAAGAACGGTGATTTTGACGTCGAAGACCGCCAGCGGTGGAAGAGAGGTTTTCGAAGATGCAGAATTGGAGGCATTACTTGAGCAAGACTCGTGTCAAAATCAAAAAGAATTGGGAGTGATTCAACAAGCCATTACAAAACTCCTCAAAGCCATGGGAATGATTCAGAAGCAAGGAAATTGGGTGCCGTATGAATTGAAGCCGAGAGATGTTGAACGGCATTTGTTTGCTTGTGAACAGCTGCTTGAAACAACAGAATTTACAACAGAAACAATAGAAATAACAGAATTTAACTTGGCATCAATTGTAAATATTAAATCTTTTATATAAATCATACTTATCTTTTATACATATACAATGATACATATACAAATAATACATATCATTAGGTTTAGTTAATTTGTGATGTGATTTTTATGTGATAATTTTTGAAGGGGAAAACTATTATAACTTGGATTGAAATAAAGAGATCATCGATGAAAATATTATTGAAGAAATGGGACTTAACTTGGCGCCAATTGTTGATATCAAATCTTTTATAAAAATAATACATATCACTGCAATTAACTAAATTAAAAAAGCACGCACACTTAATATTTAAATTTTTTACCTTTTTTTTACCTTTTTTTTAAAAAAGATAAGTTCGTATAAAGTTACTATTACGTTAAACGTATTAAAGGTATTATTCTAAGCAATTTATCTTATAATTGACTTCAAGAAATAGATTTTCATGTGCTTGTACGAAATTTGAAGACGGCCAAAATTGGCTCCTATTGACTCTTTTTCTTTGCGAAATAATTTTGCTATCACAAATCCATCATACATACAGCAAAATCGCCAACATTATTAGGTGTACAATTTTGCTTCCGCCGTTTTTTTTCCGAAATTCGAGGCTTTATTGTAAAAAACTGGTTATACATTTATGATTCAAAGTATTGTCCATCGCTGGCCACTACTTTCTCCCATCTTTCGGGTAGCGTACGAATCCCGCGTCGAAAAAACTGGTCATCTTTTGAGGCTATCCATGAATCGATCCAATTTTTTACTTCTTCATAAGACCGGAAGTGCTGGTCAGCCAGGCCATGTGCCATTGATCGAAACAAGTGATAGTCAGAGGGAACAACGTCTGAAGAATACGGCGGGTGGAATAGGACTTCCCATTTCAACGTTTCCAAGTATGTCTTGACCACTTTCGCAACATGGGGTCGAGCATTGTCATGCTGCAAAATCACTTTATCGTGTCTCTCGTTGTATTGCGACTGTTTGTCTTTCAATGCTCAAACGCATCAATTGCGTTCGATATCGATCGCCTGTGATTGTTTCAGTCGGTTTTAACAGTTCATAATACACTACGCCGAGCTGGTCCCATCAAATATAGAGCATGACCTTGGATGTCAAAATCACCGTTCTTGAAGCGTTGAAACCACTCACGACACGTTCTTTCACTAATAGTGGCCTCACCATAAATATTTGAGAGCATTCGATGAGCCTCAGCCGCAGATTTCTTCATATTGAAGCAAAAAATTAATACCTCCCGCAAATGACGAGAATTTGGCTCATAAACTGACATTTTCAATCGAGAATATCTTTATGATGCAGACACAAATCGACTAATGTTTCTATGGGATTATGTTGACAGATGCCCAAGTTTATTATATTATGTATGACATCTATGATCTATTTATTTCGACCATCACTTACCGCTAAAGTCATCTATAGGAAAACGGCGGAAGCAAAGTTGTACACCTAATAATTCATTGTTATTATAATTTCTTATGTACAGCAAAGAACAAAAATATGCAGGTGATCATCGTCTTAATATTTATTTTGATATTTTTATTATGAATACTGTAAATACTTTCTCTATATAAATACTGTAGTTTATCTTGTTTCTTTATTTACCATGCCAAATAAAATAAATATTAACTATAATGATATACATCATTTGTACAAAAGATTTAATGATATCAACATCTATAGCGCCAAGTTAAATTCTATCAAATTAAAGTATGGTAAAATCGTGGTACTATTTTTATCGAGTTATTTCGATTTGATACAAATAACTGTGACGTCATGTTAAAGTTCACAAAATTTTACGCATCATTTGTATAAAAGATTTGATATCCTATACCAAAATGATTAAATAATATTAACTCTAATGATATGTACACTGAAAAAAAAAGATTGGTTGCTGCAACAATTTAGATAGTATTGTAAAATATGGCATAGCATTTTTATATGGTTGTAGCAAGAGTTGTAGCAGAAAATTTTTAGTTGCGTTAGTCTATCTGCAATATCAGTATATGATTTCGATAACCAAAGATTGGTTGCTGCAATCATATAAAAATGCTATGCCATATTATATCTAAATTGTTGCAACAATCAATCTTTTCTTTCAGTGGACCGTTTATATAAAACATTTATATAAAACATATCAACAACTATTCTTTACTATTTACTTAATCCAAATAGTACTATTACTGAAGGATCTTCCTTTTCCACTTCAAATTTAAATTCCCCTTAAATAAAATTATTATATCACAATTCATTCAAAGACTTTTTCTCTTTCAACTACAAATAATAATTATTTAATTCTCCTTTAAAACATTATATAACATATTATTCCAAAATTGTGTTGCTCATTCAAATATTACCATTAAAAATTAAAGAATTAACCGTAAAAAATGAAAAACTTTAATTGTTCGGTACCCTCATTTACGGCGTCTAATCACATCGATAAAGAATCGATCAATCCATGTCGATTGTTAAGCGACGCATGCGTCGCGCGTAATCGATTTAAAACATTCAAATTATGGCCGTTCTAACTGTCTCGTCGACAGCACGTGTTTCGCCTCGTGGACAAGTATTACCGCGCTATTGTTAAGATCCTTTCCGCTATTGTAAAACACGTTCGCTCGCATTTGAGGTCTTCAAATAAAATTTGGAAAACAGGGAAAATCTCATTTTTCTCGACCAAGTGCTCTCGAAGCAATTATACCGCGGGAAATGCTTGGACGATGATCGCATGGCCGTGCTATCACAAATCCATCATGCATGCAGAGATCGCCAACATTATAATAATTTAAATTTTTCATTAAAAACACTTGGCGCTTTAAATCTCGATATAGTAACATATTTAGAAAAATAACAAAAATTGGAATTATATTACAAAATATGAATAATTAAAAAAATAAAAAATAAGGCATATTCCCAATGAGAGTTAAAGTATCCATGTATGTATATTGTTATGACCCTGAAAAATTTGGTTAAGAAAAAATGAAGAGCGCATGGAAGAATGATTAGATTCTCTCAGTCTCACAGTCTCTATGCTATACGCACAGAGGCGAATACCTGTGAATCGAACGCACTTTTTTTATGGTTCCGGAATATGGATCAAAGTCCAGAAGGGACGTTGTGACACCTCTAATCGACAATGTGAATGTCGGTCCTACTTTTGGGTCAAGGAATTTAATCCCTTTGATCCGGAACTGGAGTACATGCGATCTCAGGTAATGAAAAGATATGAGGTATTTTAAAATGAATACACTTTGAGAATGATATTCATTTAAAAATAAAAAACTTATATTTATTCATAGAAAGATTAGAGCTAAGTTACATATAAAAGATGATCGTTTACATTTAATATTAGAATTATAATTAGAAAATTTTATTAATATCATGACACAATTTTGTCTGAAGTTTAGTTTTCAAATTACAAGGCGAAATATTTAGCGTATCACGGGTCGCATAGAAGACGGGCAGGAGCGGCGCTCATGGTTAGACGCTTTATGCGCATATTGATCGGATGCATTCACACGTTTATAAAATCATGTTTCTTCTTTCTTTTTCCCTCTACTACAGTATCTCTTTGTCTTTTACATACTTTAAATATAATAATTTCGTTAAATTATAAATTAGAGTGATGAAATTAAAATGAATATGAATCCTTTGAGTATTGAATTGTTTTTTAATTATACAGTGATAAAATTGTTAGAAAAATGTAGTAAAAGAGCGAAATCAGACAATAATTACATATGCTAAGCATATAATTAAAACTTTTATTGACACAAAAATCAAACAATTATTTCAGTAAGTCGAATTCTAAGAGCGTTTCTTACAATTCGATGTACTGAAAATTTAGACTTAATTGTATATCAATAATTGCGTTACAATACTTGTAACATACAATTATTGTCCAATTTCTCACTTTTACAAAAATTTCTCTAACCATTTTATCTGCACTATCGCGCTCGTAGCATTTATTACATACTTATGAGATGTTTTATGAGAAACGCGATTGCGTTTCTTAACAGTCAAATAATTGTGAATATTTAAAACAAAAACGTAAATCAAATACACTTTAAGTACACTTATTATTATCTTAATTATAAAATTGTTGTTATCTTGTAGATGTTCAATTCCATTTTGCTCTAATTTCTTGAAACAGTCGGAGGAATAAATTTGCACGACGATGACCGCTTAACATTTGGCTGCGATTTTGTCTCGACTTTCTTTGCGGAAATGGTGCTAGCCCTTGTGGTAGCCTCGAGCACCTGAGCGATAAAATCTAACTGCTGTTTAAGCGGGCAGCTCGTTAAGGAAGTTTTTCACTCGCGTAACGTGAGTGAGTCAAGTTTAGAAGTTAGAATGAGGATGAGAAGATCATCCCAATGCATCGTGGAACGCTTCAATGCCTGAAGGGCGTGCAAATGTTTCGCGACGAATCAGAGATTTTTCTGAGATCAATTATATTTTCCTTTGTCATAGTCGACAAAATCCATTATAGATTTGACATGAGTTTGAACAATCACGCGCTTGTTGTCATATCGCTTCCTGAGAATTGATCACGGGACGTCATAATTAGTGTCCGACAATTCTAATGAACTGATATAGCGTAATTTGCATCGCCGGTGAGTGACGCTCGTCGATACTGAAATCGTTGCGTATTTGAGAGTGAAGTGTTGGAATGGATAACCGAGTTGAATGTATCGAAAAACGGGAACTATTCATCATATTTGCCGAAAAATGTTGGTAAATTTAACTTAGGCAACCGAATGTATTACGATCTGAGTCGATCTGAATACTTGAAGACGACGGAGAAAAGATGGACGTTCGCAATGTCGGTGAAGGGGAAATGAGCTCGCGGATCTTAGAGGACAACGCATAGAACTTCCTCGAAACCATCTCGATCGCAGCCTTCGGATTCATCTAATGATTCTAGACACGATTGCACATCATTATATTCCGCCCAATAGTGTTCGAATTTCGCTTTCCGCTCTTCGAGATGAGCCACTATTGACAGGCTAATGCTGACGATGCTGACTACGTAAGTTCTGATACGCGTACATGATGCCTTTATGGTCGCTTAAGTATCGCCGCTTCTAATTGGTCGATCATCTTGAATGCAAATACGAACGCGTGAACGCAACGGACGCAGCGAAGGGAAGGGCTTGGTTGGCAATAGAGACAATGGTCTTCCTTATTTTGTCACGCACGTAATTAATCCTAGAAGAAGATGCGATAGATGCCTTCCAGTCGAACGTTGAACGGAAATGTTCTTCTCACAGACGTCATTGAGGGATGACTTCCGTCGTCTGGATTGAGCCTTGTTTTCCACCGACAGGATTACGCTCGCAAGACGTTGATTTGGCCTTATGACGTAATATGAGCCGGGCTGCGTCTCTGATGTTTAGACGGATCTTGCGGCTGCTTTATTGAATTGTGTGCTGTTGCTGATGCGATGCTTGCACTGATTGCTGCTACTGCAACATTTGTTTCGTCTCGATGAAATACCCTTGTCCGACTGCCAAATTGCTGCTTGCCACTTCACTGAGGCCAAATACTTGACAGAATCTGACTCGAAGGACCAAAGAAATGTTGGCGATCTTGCTGCGTGCATGATGGATTTGTGATGACACGGCCATGCGATCACCGTCCAAGCATTTCCCGCGGTATGATTGCTTCAAGGGCACTTAATCGAGAAAAATGAGATTTTCCCTGCTTTCCAAATTTTATTTGAACAGACCTCAAATATGGACGAGCGTGTTTTACAGTAGCGGAAAGGATTTCAACGATAGCGCGGTAATACTTGTCCACGAGGTGAGACACGTGTCGACAAGACAGTTAGAGCAGCTAATGATCTGAGTGTTTTAGATCGATTACGCGCGACACATGCGTTGCTTAACAATCGACGTCTCATGGATTGATCGATTCTATGTGATTAAACAATATGACTAGATGCCGTAAACGATTACGATAGGGGTACATTTTTGTAGTATTTTTTTAGTATTGACAGTGTATATTGATACATGGCCGTGATTTTTCCTTTCGTCAATGTCATTTTAGGTCAGAATGTAACATGTATTAGCAATATATAGATATTACACATATAATATACGTAACTACTCCATTTTTTGCTACATTTATTAAAAAGATGTAGAAGTTACTCATGTTAAAATACAGATATTAGTAATGTGTGTAGATATTAGTAATGTACTAAATATAATATACATATAGGCAACATTATATAATATTCCATATATGTATACTATAATGTATGGATATACACAAATAGAAGTTATTTATGCTAAGCTATTTATGTATTCCTTATGTTTAAATATGCAATATTAAAATTGTATGTATATATATATATATGTATATATATATATAATATAATGTGTATATATGTACACATAAAATTTAATTGCAATATTTTGTACAAATAAACATAGGGAATATTTGCATGAATACTTCAGCATAAATTATTTTTAGTACTCTAATTTGTGTGTACATATTCACACATCATAATACACACACATACAATATTCTAATATTGAGAAAGATTTGTATAAAGTAATTTTGTGATCAATTATGTATTAAAGCTTCTTGCTCTCTATCTATTAAAATTTTACATCACTTCATCTCTGGCAATTTGTGAGTGACAATCTTTTTATATTTGTGAGCTTTTCGTAATATATTTATATTGTGAAGAGGACTCCAAAGTGAATTGAAATATACAAAGTAAAGAAGATATCATTTATTAGAGGATTCTTAATTTGATTATTTTTTTTTAAATGTTACGTCATCTGCGTTTGATTCTCATTAGTTTTGATTTATGTTAGTTGTATGTATATATTGTGAGATTGAAAATATAAAAGCATATATTAATATCTAATATCTGTACATTTGACTATAAAAACATCTCTTTTTATTAAACATAAAAAAAAGAAGTAAAGTAAGGTCTTGAATGTAGGGAAAAATACTATTATGTATACTGCTACATATTGCTAATACTAAAAATCTAATATACATAACGTAAATTATAGATTTTCATTACTAACGGTGTATATCAGCTACACATAACAAAAAGAAATGAAATAGCTATATATGTGTGTGTGAATATAAATTAGAAATATATTTTATATTTTGTAATGTGTATACATTATAATGCACATAAAATATAATTCTAATATTCACTAATGTGTCTATATTATATCTGCATGAAAAGCTAAGTGAGTAACTTCTATCTCTTTTTATTATCGGCCTTCTATAATAAGCCATTAGTCATAAATCAGAAGTCAGAAGCTAAAAATTGATCAATCACAGTCGTTAATTTTTAGCGTCTGATTTCTAATTTATGATTAATGGCTTATTATTATAAAAGATCCAAATATAAAAAAAGAGATGGAATAACTACATATGTGCAATGTATTCATGTATTGACAGTGTTACATCCTAAGTTAAAGTGGCATTGAGGAGAACAAAGGAAAAAATGCTATTACACTACACGTATATATTACACATGTATTTCAAATACATGCAACCGAAGATATATCTATGTCACAGTCAGAATGTCAATTTAGTAAAAATATTCTTATTGTAGCTTGCTGTTAGTCAATGTATACATTGACCAATAAGTGTATACATTTACTTTGAATATGATATACTATATTTATATACATTTCGTAAACGTACAATGTCATATGAAAATAATGCATATGACTATTGATCGTGTAATGTATGTTATATACAAGATATTCCCAAAAGGTGGTACCAAATTTTAAGGGTATGAAGTACTCGTTAAAACAAATCAAAAAGTCTTAATGAACAGTATTCCGAAAACTTTTTATTTCTAAGTTATGAAGCATTTTTTTCTGTAAAAAATAGAAAATAATTTAAATTTACAATAAATGTTCAATGTGTTCTCCATCTATTTCAACACACAATTCGGCATCTTCTCATTGAAGATCGAACACATTCAAAGATTCCGGGTTTATTCCGTATTTGTTGACAACAGTTCTCAATTCTCTGAGTCAATTCATCTATTGTATCAACTGATGTGGTATATACCATGCTCTTCAAGTGTCCCCATAGATAATAATCCAACGGATTTAAATTCAGTGAGCGAGGTGACCATACAACTGGACCGCCACGTCCTATCCATCTTTCTTGAAAACGATTGATCTCGTCTGACATTACGAGGAAATGTGCAGGGAACTGTCGTGCACGAACCATATTCGTTGTCTATGTTGTAAAGGAATATCTCCCAAAAGTTTGAATAAATTATTTTCGAGAAAATTAAAATACACTTGTCTTGTTAGTCTATTAGGCAAAATATAAGGTCCGATTAGAATCCAAAAATACCTGCTCAAACGTTCACAGAAAAAACGATGCTGATGTCGTGATGATAGCATGAGGATTTTTATCTCTCCAAACATGTATGTTATAAATGTTATTGATCCCATTCCTTGTGAAGGATGCTTCATCAGTAGAATATTGCACAAAAATTGTGGATCTTGATTGTGTCGATGAAGAAGCCATTGACAAAAAGTGATCTGTTGTTGCAAATCAATTGATAGAAGAGTCTGAACATGCTGGACATGATAGGGATGCAAAAGGTGATCAGGTAAAATGTTCTACATAATGTGATGGCTTTCTTGCGATTTTTCGACAAAATGTTCCATGATTTTCTTCAATTATGCGTAAAATATTTTTCTCGAATACAGTAGTTCTAACAAGTCGCGGTCTACAGCAATTAACTAAATTTGGTTTGAACTGTCCGGTCTCACGTAAGTGTTGATAATTTTGCTAAACTCTTCTACTTGGCTGTCGGCGATTCGGAAGCTGCATGACACAAGCATGCTGCTTTTGAAGCATTGCCCTTTGCTCAGTCATACATAAAATGAATATCCATTTCAGAATTTGTATAAAAATTAACTATTTTTCAAATAACACAAAATTAGACACAGTCCACAATCCAAAGTTGAATACAATAATTCCTGCGTAATTAGGTGGTCACATACGCGGGCGTCCATGAATGAACTAACTAGAGACTTGGAAACTGTTGTCAATAAATACGAAATAAAGTTGGAATCTTTGACCTTCAATGACGAAACATGCCGAATTGTGTATTGACATGAGCCGAAGGCACATTGAACATTTATTGTAGATTTAATTTATTTTCTACAGAATTAATTTTTCTACACATTTAATTTATTTTTCACAGAAGAAAATGTTTAACTCAGAAATAAAAGGTTTTCGGAGTACTGTTCATTAAGACTTTTTGATTTGTTTTAACAAATACTACATACTTTTAAAATTTGGTACTGTCTTTTGGGAATATCCTGTATAACATACATATATTATATAGGATGTCCAAAAAGACTCTGGATTTATGAGCTGAACATAAAGATGACTATAACTAATCGTGAAAGAATGTGAATTGTACTTGTATTGGCAGGTGTATAAGTTTAAATCCGCTGTTTTTTAGTCAGAAAAACACATTTTTTTTTATAGGAAAAAACAAATTTATACAAAGTATTTGTCCTCGCTAACTATATATTTTTCCCATCTTTCGGACAATTTGTGTATACTAGGCCAAAAAAATTTCTCATCTTTCGAGGCAAACCACTCATCAAGCCATTTTCGGACGTCTTCATAAGAATTGAAGTGCCGCTCAGCGAGCGCGTAATCCATCGACGAAAACGGGTGATAATCAGAAGGTGCCAGGTCTGGTGAGTAAGCGGGATGGGATAGCACTTCCCAGTTGAGTGTCTCCAAATAGTTTTGAACCATTGTTGACGTGTACGATGGTGCGTTGTTGTGGAGGAAAATCAGCTTGTTACGTTTTTTCCGATAATACGGCCTTTTTTCACGCAGAGCACGGTGCAATTTGATCAGTTGTTGGTGGTAGCCATGAGCATTAACAGTTTCACTAGGTTTTAACAGTTCGTAGTAGATGACACCCTCCTGATCCTACCAAACGCACAGCATCGTCCGAAGCGATTTAATCTTGAGGAAGATGTTGATGATTGGGCGGGATCAATCCAAGATTTCTGGCGTTTAGGATTCTGAAAATAGATCCACTTTTCATCGCCTGTCACAATCCGATGCAAGAACGACTTTCTTTTTTGTCTGGCAAGCAGAATTTGGCATGTGTTTTGGCGTCGCTCCATCTGCCTATCGTTCAGTTCATGCGGCATCCATTTTCCGATCTTTTGAACCTTCCCCTTGAGAAACACCCAATTGCTCGACAAGCATTTTTTGCGATTGGATATCGTCCTCGTCCAAAAGAGCCTGCAATTGACAGTCCTCAACCTTCATGGGCCGATTTTCACGCTTCTTGTCATTCAGGTCAAAATTATTGTCACTGAATCGGCGAAACCAATCTCTGCACATTGTTTCCGATAAAGCATTGTCGCCATAGGCCTCCACAAGCATTCGATGCAATTCGGCAACCGATTTCTTCAAATTGAAACAGAAAAACAAAGCTTCCCGCATATGCTTTTTTTTTAGCAAAAAACTAGACATTATTACGAAAGAAAAAATGTATGTTGCATGAAATTACTGATGATGTGCACTGGTTAATGTTGACAGATGTCAAACACATAAAAACACATAAAAAAAAATGTATTGTGATCCCAGGGTAGCTTTGTACGTTCACTAATGCCACCTATGAGCAAACAGCGGATTTAAGCTTGTATACCTGATATAACGCCAAAATATAGTATATTGACCTATGACTATGATTCACGTTCTACCATTTAATTACGGCCATGTCCTTGTGCTAAGATCCTTACATAAAGCGTTTTTGGAAAAAACGCTTCAGAAAAAAGTTGTAAGTTTTCAAAGAAGCTATTTATTAATATTCAGTTTGATCTTAGGTGACGTATGCAAATCAAGATTACATCCATGTTTTTTTAAACATGCTATTTTTATTGTAGACACTAATATACAGTTATTATTATTGACTTATATGAAGATATATAAAGTTCGAAAAGTTCTCGGTCTAATACAGAAATAATCTCACAATTAAATATCAAACTGCTATAATTTTAGAAAAGTTTTATCCTTCACAAGATTTCTGTTAAAATTTTAGATAGATGTGTTCATTAGTTTCTTTTGTTTCGGTTAACTTAACCAATTAGCATTTAATTCCATTATGACAATACATCCATTCACATTTCTTTAATTGCAGACGCAAAATTCTATAAATTGGTTCCGCAATCGTATTTCACTAGATTTGATCGATATGCCTCTGGCAGTTAATTAAAAATAATCAGTAGTAGGATAATAGTGAGGATTCTAACTCACGGATACAGCAACCAGCAGATGGCTCCAAAGTCGCGCGGATGGCGAAGTCACAGATGCTGAGTTCGATGGAGGGGAAATCTCCCGCGTCATCGGAGTCCGTGTTAGAGGAACAGAGGGAGTTTGTTCCTTTTCTCTTTCATCTGTTGCGTTCTCTCTTTAAACTATTGTCCTCTTTTTCTCTCTCCTATCCATTGTAGGAGTTCTCTCTCTTTCACCCGTTGCAGTCCTATACATATTATTTGCGCTTTTTCTCTTTCTCCCGTTCTCTTTTCTTTTCTTCTTTTATACACGATTTTTATTAAATAGATATGATATTTACGATTTTTAATGATAATTGATTTGAAACTATGATTTAGAAATTAATTATGATGATATTTTTATGAATTTTTAATAATATAACCTAGTAACACTAATTATAATAATATTCTTTTTTTATCAATGTACAAATGGCTAAGCGCGCTTTCTTTTTTTATCAATGTACAAATGGCTAAGCGCGCTTTCTTTTTTTATCAATGTACAAATGGCTAAGCGCGCTTCTTGACTAATTCAATACTACGAAGATATGAAAAAAAGTGGCGAAGATACTAAAGATAAAATAATTTTAGAAGAAAAGAATATATACTTTAACATACATTTATTTATCATGTAATGCAATATGTGTAATATAATCTAAATCATAGATTATTACATTCACATTTTGTAATAGAATTTTTATCATAAATTTTGTACAAAATGTTTGCAGCATCGCTTTTATTAGTAATACAGTTTTGTTTTAAAAATGACATAAAATATTCGAATTTCTTACTAATCGTACATATTGACTCAGTTCCTAGAATACATATTCAACACATTGCTCAAGCTCAAATAAAAAAAGCACAGTTGTTGGTATCATGTACAAACATGTGCTATTTAATGTTAACTTCACGTTATTCATATCATATATTTTAACAAGTTCCACATTTAGATCTTGAATCAGTGATAATGATGATGATGGAACTGTTGACTGCATTAATTACTCGATATTCGCACGCCTCTCGATGAACGTCTTCCATGTAGCATCAGATATGAACATGCGGTTGCATCGATTGTCACCAATCGCAATTTATACATGAGATACAAATCCTACAATGATCCTAATGTCCAGAAATTTGTACACTGTTGATGTCAAATGCATATTTCCTCGTCAAGATACAAAGCATCAAAGCGAGCGAGGTTTCGAAGAAACTGTTGTACTAGACGATGTTTGAGAAAATGCGCTTTAAAAAAAAAGAAAACATGTAAATAGATCTTACAAAAATATATAACGTATAATACATATAAGCAAAATATTTCTTAAAATTAAATGAACTTACTGTCTCTTGCTCGCCTCATTCTATTGAATTGGAACGTAATAGTTCATGGCTTGAGATATTTTATTTTCTCGGAGAACTTATAATTAGCAATAGCTGTAAACTCTGTTGAGAACTTATAATTAGCAATAGCTCTGAATTGTTGAAGCTCTCTGAACGACCGATGCGGTAACATTGCTCGGAGTTCTTCTTTTAAACAGTTCTCTTTCACATTTTTTTACACACCCTAAAATTAGAGGGGATTTTTATTATATAGATTATACTTTGTTGAAGAACAGTTGCGACATGATCGAAGGATACCAAAATGACATAACATCATAAGAATGCATTCTAATGATATCGAATCTCTTTTATCTAAGGAGCCAATGACAATAAAATCTGTCTGATCCTATTAGTAGATATACTAGGCCGGTTCTGGATCAATTCGTGTTAGTGCGTATACGTATACGCGGTATGTGCGTGCGTGCGTGCGTGCGTGCGTGCATGCGTGTGTGTGTGTGTGTGTGTGTGAGGGTCCGAGGATGGGGGAAGTATGTTGCTAGGCACACAGACATGGCGTTCGAGGGAGGGGGTCTGACGTCAGTCGGCGAGGGGCCGAGGAAGAGGGGGTCGATGTCACTGGACGAGAGGACGTAGGAGGGAGACAGGGCCCACCATGTTATTCTCTCTCTCACCCAGTATAAAGTGCAGTTCTCTTCCTTCAACTCGTTGCGACCCTATACTTACTCATGCTCTCTCGCTTCCTCTCGTTGCAGTCCCATATCTATCACGTTATTCGCGCGCTCTCTTTCTCCCGTTGCAGTCCTATACCTACCGTCTTCCTCATGCTCTCTCGTTTTCTCTCGTTGCAGTCCTATACCTACCATATCATTTACGATTTCTCTTCTTCCTTCGTTATATTCTTCCCCTCATTGTCTTTTTTCTCGATTAAGGATATTCATTTAATGATTTTTAAATAATATGACTTGCGTCTAAATGTAATAATTTTAAATTTTTCGTAATGAGCACCTTATCAACTAATATACGGAGTGATACTGAAGGAATGATGTAAGGATAAAGGAATAAATAATTTTTTTAAACACAGAGTAATATTTATTAATATTTATTTTTTAATATTCACATTTCTTTTTTTATTCGTGTAACGTATGATATACAATTTGATCTAAAACGTATGCTACTAATTTACATTCTATAAGGGAACTTTTATCACAAATATTGTGCAATATATTTATAGCATCGCGTTTATTAGTAATACATTCTTGAACGTAAATAGGAAATAAAATTTAATTAATTTAGGAAATTAAATTTCTCACTGTTATATACATTCTGAGATAGTCCTAAATATACATGCTCGACACAATGTTCGAGATCAAGCAAGCGAGAAAAGCAAAGTTGATAGCATCATATATAAATTTTATACCGCATAATGATAATTTTACTTTGTATGTACCATATAGTTTAGAAAATTCCACATTCAGACCTTGAATGATTAAGGATAGCGTAATTACAGACCGCAGGAGCTGCTCAATATTCTCGCGCCTGTCGATGACGCTTCCATGTTGCGTGAGGCAGGATTATCCGGTTATCTCGAGTATCACCAATTGCAATTTCCACATGGGATACAAATTCTACGCTGATTTCTATGTCTAAATATTTATAAGCCATGAGAGTAGTATAACAAAGAGGGTTCTAACCCATGGGACTAGAGAGGAGCGCGAGGCGCAGGGGGTACTCGTAGGCGCGGGGAAGGAGGAGGAAGACGCGGGAAGGTCCCGGCACTATCGGTGTTTATAACCATGTTGTAGCATCACGTATCACTGGGGACCGTCACCCCGCGCCGCCGCCGCCACGTTCACCCCAAAATGCATTTTCAAGCCGCTGCTGCCGCAGACCCTGCGTCCTAAAATGCGTTTCGGACCGCCACCATCGTCGCCCCGCGTCCACCCCAAAAAAGAAAAATATATATATATATAATAAAATATTTTTATCTTCTCCATACCCTCCACTTCACCCTTCAAATCAATTGTTATTCCTTCTTTTTCTCTTCCTTCTCCTTTTTCTCTTCCTTCTCCTTTTTCTCCTCTTCCTCCTGATTATCAAGGCATTCTCTTCTTCTACTTTTTCTTCCATTTCTTCTTCCTCTTCTATTTCTTCTTCCTCCATCGCATCATCGCCGATGAGATGGATGACCTTACACGAGTGCGTGTAAACAGAATTGAATTCAAAGATCTTATTGGCAATCTCGATGATGCGATTGAATAAATGTAATTGATTAATGTGTAACTGAGTGATATCGATAATAACTGTATCACTTTGAACTGAGAAGGAGGAGGCAGTCTCCTCAACTTTTTAATTTTTTTTGTCACCCATATTTGTTAACTTCTTCTTTGTGTGGCCCTAACTCTAACACAGAGTCGATACACCAGAATCGAAAATGTCGCTTATATGATGAGTAACAAAACAATGTGTAGAATTCGAAAAAAGAGAACATAAACTCCATTGCGCATTTGAAGCCGGACACACTTTCCAAAAACGAAAATGCAATAACATTCGATCGCGCGCGGACAAAGCAGGACAAAGACTGACGCTGAGAATCAATCTTCGCAGCGAGCCTGTCTAGAATTCATCTTTAGACGGCAATTGTATATAAAACAATTCAGATCATAAGTACCGTCACGAGAGATGTTATTATTTATATCGTTACAGCACTCTTTATAAGAGTAGTTAATATATAGTAGCCGCGATTATTTGCGCCGTCGAATTGCTGAAAGTTCACGTTGCTATTAACGTTATTATTATTTCACACCTATAATTCCTTTTTTTTTTACGTGGAAAGATACATACGTTCATACATATACATTTATACATACGTTTATACATATGTTTATACATATATGCGTTCATACATATATACATACATGCGTAAGTGCATACGTATATGATTCGTGATACGAAAAAACAAACAACAATGACTGTTATTTATCTAAATGGAGTACGATGGCGCGTCGAGATAGGATGAATGAATGGATGCATGAATGGATGGGAAGTAAAAAAATATAGTTCATATATAGTAATGAAATATATAGGAATGAAACAATTTTTTTTATTCACATGTTATTATCGTTTCTTTTTTGTACATATTAAAAACTAAAGCCAATAATTCGCAATCGACGAGTTGATGTCCATTGAAAATGTCGCTATCACGTGTAGCGTTCTCAGACGCGATGTTGAAGAATCGCGTATACTTGACATCAACTCTATCGACGAGTCGGGCTAATCGCTCGAACATTACGTCGATATATCAGTCAAACTCAAACATACGTCGTAGCATCGTTTCGATCATCATAATGCGTGTGAAGAATTGAGACATACGAGCGTAGCATCGTTCAGCGTGCAAATACTGACGGTTAACGATCCAATGCTTATAAAATTATTTTTATATTCGTTTCGTAGCATCTTGTAAATATTCCATTGCTGCTCGTAGAGGCCCTTCCACGTTTCGAGCGACAGTTCGTGTCCGCGATGATCTCCCAGGGCGATCTTCATGTAACTCGATGGATCAACATTGATTCCAATTTCCAAATACTTGTAGCCCGTAGCCATCACATTATAACGTCTGCTCAATAAACCACCGCGCGATGCTCCATGCTGTGTATGTACGTAATGTTAAACAACGTTTCTTTTGTGTATAGAACGTTGAAACTTATATGTTTCTGTAATCCTTCTTCGTTTCATATAATACGTTGCTGTCTTTAGCGAAGTACATTTTTCAACCATTCGTACAAGCGGATTCTCCGCAAGACTGATTGCATCCGCGTAAATTGTGACGTATATGATAAAACTTCTAGAATCGAAGGAGTAATCCTCCCCTCTTTCTAAGAATTGTGAACAAGTCGCGACACGTTTTATCACGTTTTCTATGTATTTTCTTTGTCACGAGTTTATCAATGTTTATACTTTATGATTTATGATTTCAGTGGCATTGATGATGATGATGAGCACGTTGGCGGCTTTGATGCTTTTTCCCCAGGACATTCCCAATATCTCGCTTTTTTCTTCGATGGCGGTGGACTTGGCGGACTTGATGACAAGGGAAAGTGCTCCCTTTCGCTCGATCCATGTCATAACTGAAGCTTACGATTGAATGAAAAAAAGTCTTATACACTACCTAGGTGTACAATTTTGCTTCCGCCTTTTTTATTGTAAAAAACTGCTTTATTGTAAAAAACTGGTTATACATTTATGATTCAAAGTATGTCCATCGCTGGCCACTACTTTCTCCCTTCGGGTAGCGTACGAATCCCGCGTCGAAAAAACTGGTCATCTTTTGAGGCTATCCACGAATTGATTCAATTTTTTACTTCTTCATAAGACCGGAAGTGCTGATCAGCCAGACCGTGTGCCATTGATCGAAACAAGTGATAGTCAGAGGGAGCAACGTCTGGAGAATACGGTGGGTGGGGTAGGACTTCTCATTTCAACGTTTCCAAGAATGTCTTGACCACTTTCGCAATGGGGTCGAGCATTGTCATGTTGCAAAATCACTTTATCGTGTCTCTCGTTGTATTGCGGCCGTTTGTCTTTCAATGCTCGGCTCAAACGCATCAATTGCGTTCGATAACGATCGCCTGTGATTGTTTGAGTCGGTTTTAACAGTTCATAATACACTACGCCGAGCTGGTCCCACCAAATACAAAGCATGACCTTGGACGTCAAAATCACCGTTCTTGAAGCGTTGAAACCACTCACGACACGTTCTTTCACTAATAGTGGCCTCACCATAAATATTTGAGAGCATTCGATGAGCCTCAACCGCAGGTTTCTTCATATTGAAGCAAAAAATTAAAATTTCCCGCAAATGACGAGAATTTGGCTCGTAAACTGACATTTTCAATTGAGAATAACTTTATGATGCAGACACAAATCGACTAATGTTTCTATGGGGTTATGTTGACAGATGCCCAAGTTTATTGTATGATCTATTTCGACCACCACTTACTGCTAAAGCCATCTATAGGAAAACGGCGGAAGCAAAGTTGTACACTTAATACATACAAAAATACATATATGTTCATACATTTGCATTCATATATACATTTATACATACATACATACATAGATAGATACATATGTACATATATACATATACGTTCATACATATGAGTACATGTATTACAAAGGAAGAGAAAAAAGAAATATACAATATAATAAATACGTATTTTTTTATTTAAAAAAATTCTTTTGCAACCATTAGTTATATTTTCAATACATTTTGTAACGCGCAATTTTTAATGTTGTCCACATCGCAACAGTATTAGCAATATCCAGATTAGTTCTAAGTCTTCGTAAACTGCAAGGTCTCGATGTATATGCGTTTTCCCAAAAGCAAGTTCCATAGCCACTCTTTTCTCGTGTCCCTTAACGTACACGATAACATTATATTCAAATACAGCTATCGGCGTTCAGGCGTTTCGCCTCGTTGTACGGGACGATCCCGTCCTCCCATCGCATGGTGATAAGCACTCAACAAGGAAGCGCAAAACCTGTCAGATCTTGTCAAAAATTTCCATGACACGGAACGTAAAAATGTAATGTGTGAGAATGGTCCCCTGTTTCAACACCGCTACTTCCTTCACGATAAATTTCTTGTTAACGATGAATTCTTGCAGATCCATGAACGTTGGCACGAGCATGTTGTTGAGAAGATTGCGGTCGATTGCGATCGAATGTGATCGTAGATGACGTATCGTAGATTTTATATCATGTCGGAAGTGCGCTAGATGATTTTGCGCACAACGTTGGTCAATGAATTATACTGAACCACGCGATCGTGTATGATGAGACAATAGATTGTTGTATTTGCGGGCACGTTCTCCTTACATTCAAAGTTACATTCTCCTTACATTCTAATTGCACGTCCACAGTGCTACTCTTGATTCGTTCTGTCGTGCAATCGATGATCACGAACGAGCTATTAGTCGTAAAGGTGAGATTCGGCTCGAGAGACCAGTAATAGCCCTTGCAGAAACGCGCGTACAAGTCGCACCTCTGTTTTTATCAAAATCTAGATTTAAGTCATCATACGGATAACATTCCGAATTCAAGTAGAGCTTCGCATTGGTTAATTTGCAATCGTCGAATCGACTTATATCCTCGGATATGACGTTTTTTCGTCTCCTTTGCATAGCGAAAATGACGTAGCGTGGTTTCTCGAGCTGAATAGCCGTCTTGATGGCCCACGAATGTTTGGTTGTCCTCTGCAAGAGCGGAAATTCGTACAGATCCCACGAGCGAAAAGCCATGCTCAGATATCGTTCACTTTCCAAAGCGCATAGCATCGATAGCTTATTTATCTCGCTCAATAACACATGCGGCATTCACCACTGTACTTTGAATAATTCGAACGTTGGTTCTGTCGTCGGATCTCCCATCAGACAATTGTTGATTGCGCGCTCGTATTAAAATCAACTCATGACGAGCGTTGATCGCCACGCGTTTGTAATCTTCGCAAAATCCCAACAGTAGAGCGGTACACAGAAAGCCGCAATAGTCTGTGCATCCCAGCTAGCATTTCGCAGAATCACGCTTCTGTCGGATGACACTGTTATATAGTTTTTGAGTGCTAATTATGCCCATGTTTCTGTTACGATCAATCTCTACCTTGAATTCATGTCGAATCTCATCGAATATAAATGCGATTATTTCCCAATGTCACGTGAGCACTCTGGACCACTTTGTTCTTCGTCAGTTTTCCCTCGATGTACAGAAAACTTTCGTACGGCAGTGTGTACAGATCCTGTTGCTGTATTCTTATTTCGTCGCTGTACCCAAACGTTGTATTAGCGAACGGGCTGTACGTGTGAGTCTCAATCTTGACGATGCGATCATCGAAAATCGGCTCGTCTTTAATGTTTAGGATATCAGTCATCTCAAATGTTGCGCACCGCGAATCCCAAAGATTTTAAAAATGTAAAGTTTGACGCTAAACTTTTTCTTCTTCTGTCAACTGGATGAGCGAGTGTTATCGAGTGTTATGCCTGACATCACTGGCATTGTAAAAAATGCGTTATCTCTCTGCACTACGTTCCGTT
Source organism: Atta colombica (assembly GCF_001594045.1). Lineage (NCBI taxonomy): Eukaryota > Metazoa > Arthropoda > Insecta > Hymenoptera > Formicidae > Atta > Atta colombica. The sequence continues at coordinate 185,129 of NW_017259536.1, read as the reverse complement.
CAGCACGAGTATCTCACGCTCACGTTATCACTGTCGCCGTCATACGTGCGGTGATCTCTTCTCCTCGAAAATCGAGCATCTGTTCTGGTCGACAATGCATATCGTTAGATCCATAATGCTCCATGATGATCGGCAGGTAAATGATCTGCGCCTCTCGATATCTTATATCTTGGAGGTCACGCTCGACGAAAATTCGTGTATCGTGTGCGCACTTTTGCGTTGCTATACGCGCCCGCGGTCACGTTACACTCTACACGAATTTACATTCATTATGTTGATCGACACGTCCTATTCGTGCCACCTTCGCGGCCGCAGTATACGCTTCGATGAGAATCCCAGCAGTGATCCAATGCTGTTGTTTGCCAAAGTTTATTCTATATGCACATCTAATCTCGCATCTCGTGTTGTAGTTTGCGCGGAGCGTAATCGAATATTCTCTATCATTATCATCATCGATGTCATTATTGTTGTTGTTATTGCCACCATGCACTATGTCAACGGTTTCAAGTGAGTCGCGGTGTGGACGTTTCCATAAAATCGTACATTTCAAAAATTCATTTATGTCTCGCACTTCATATGAATCTTCGGGAATAATTTCCACATCGTCTTTGGTGAAATAAAATTTATTGTTCGATTCATTCACGTTCAGTATTGTGTGATAAGTCTCAAAAATCGCCAGACCGAGCTCATAATCTCCATCAAATCTATGGCGGAAAAGTAATTCGACGCGAGAATGGTGCTCTTCCCTCTCAGCGTAAGCGTCTATGACATGATGGAAAAAGCGTTCGACTAATACTATGATTTCACAGCATCTCGTCGAGCTTTTTAAATTCACGCGCGTCTACCGTTTGTAGAAACTGCAGACACATCTGTCCACAGAAGCTCAGAAGATCGTATGTCTGATAGGACGATTGTACTCTATCATCACCGTTCTAGCATCGTTCCCGAAATATCGCACCAGTTCCTTGGGCGGTAAATTGGGTCGAAGATTATCAAAAACTATCAAAGTACACGTCGCGGCTGTTCCTCTTCGCGTACGCTACCCAGTGAGTACCAGGCCCTGTCGAATTGTCCAGATTCACGATACCGCTTTCGGTGCCGCTCGTCGGTAACGTGTTACGCATGAAAACGTCTCTAGTATGGTACGCGCAAACGTCTTGCGAGCTCGTTCAATTATACATTGGTAGTTGCGCCAAACGACATTTTTATTATCTTTTCGGCATTTTTTTTTTCAGCTACACCTTGTCCATGTTTTTACGGACCGAGGTACAGTCCGCGCCCGTATTTGTACGGAGCGAGATACAGTCCGCGACTCTGCTCCATCGCGCGATCGTGATATTACAGTTCTTCTAGCTGACATCGCGCGGCTTTGCTGTCATTTACTGCTTTCGCCACGTTGGCCGCCAATCAAGAATCCGAGTGCGCCCAACATTGGCAGAAACGGTAACGCACTGCTTCGTTTCGCTTGGAAGTATCCGCTTTTTCATCGCCTTTTTTCTCGTCTTCTTCGGTTTCATGCCCGATCTTGGTCTTGATTCATTGCTGCTCAGATGGCAGTTGCTGTGGCTCTCTCGCTCAGAGCCGAATCTTTTGCAGTGACTCCTAGCGCTTTATCGAGTATCTTGTCCGCCGCATGTTTATCGGTAAGATCGTGAGATCGTTGCTCCGAGAGTACATAATGTGTTCTCGGCATGTCGCGTCCAGCGGATTTATATCCTCGTCACCTCTGGCTAATCGCTTCGTAAGCCGAGTGCCATGCGTAAGAGTACGATCTTCGGTATATATTGCAATTGCTTGACACTCGAGTTTCAAATATCGGAAGGATGATACAGTGCGAGATACATTTTGCTACTGCGCGATTCGCGGATTCGCGTATCTTTAAATAGTCATTCTAGAGCATTAGAGAGTGTGAGTAGCACAATGTGAGCATGAAATTCGTGCTGCAACCGCTAACGATACACGTCGCAAACTGTGACGCAAATGATGGGAGGCAGTGAAGAGAAGCGCAAGCATGGTGAAATGCTGCCGAATACTATACGCGCGATCATTTGCGGCCCATCGAATTGTGGTAAAACTAACGTTCTCATAAGCTTGCTCGAGAGTCCAAACGGTGTACGTTTCGAGAATGTGTACATTTACTCGAAATCGCTGCAACAGCCAAAGTATCGATATCTCGAAAATTTATTTTATGTCTATCGACGAAATCAGTTACTTTACGTTCTCCAACAACAACGATGTCATTTCATTGAACGAGGCGCGCCCAAATTCTATTTTATCTTTGATGACATATCATGCGACAAGCAGGATGCGATGAGAGAATACTTTTCGATGGAGTGCCACGCGAACATTGACTGCTTTTATCGCTGTCAGACGCGAGGATACCTAAACATTTGATACGCAACAACGCGAACCTGTTGTTCAAACAGGATTGTGAATTGAAACACGTTTAGAACAATCATGTGAATTCCGACATGTCGTACGATGAATTTTGTTTATTGTCGCGACTGTTGGCAAAAAAAATATGGATTTTTAGTGATAAACAAGGACAGTGCGCTGAAAGGACGAAATACAGAAAAGGATTTAACGAGTTCGCAATATTGTAATGTGACTAGTAGTCGTTGTCGATATTTCGCCAGAGACGAACATGGTTGATGTGCGCGCGCGTGAAAAAATTGCGAGGGAGATCGGGAAGACGAGCGATTCGATTCGCAAGAAACATTGCGTTCTAAAGAATCGAGGAGGACATGACATTGGACAGACATTTTAAATCTATTATCAAACCTTTGCAGCAGATTGACTCGTGCGCGCGATAAAGAGACAGTCGCGCAACGATGACGCAGCGTCTGCCTCCAAGAGAGAAAAGAGGAAGAGGAGGAAGAGGAGGAGAGAGAAAAAGCGAGCGAGATTCCGTTCGAGCGATCCCGCGTAAATTCAATAATCGATCGCACGATCGTGTACAGCCGATAACCTCCACACTACGTACCAAAATCGTTCCGACGATAGAGTCGTTGAACAATGTTTTCGAAACGACGGAAGACTCGCTAGCGACGAAGATTCAAAATCAGCTGCAAACGTCGGATGGTCGAGAGGCATTACGAGTCGGCTTGGGCTCGCTAGGTTAAAAGTACGTCGAGGCTGTCCTGAGGGGATCGCGAAATAAACAGAAGAGCGATGTAGATTATGTGTACGGCGTTTACCTACACAAGGATGGATTGATATTTGGCAATAAACGTTTCGACGTGGATGATGCGGACAACATATAGTAATTATCGATGGTGTATGATATATTTGCTGATATATTCGCTTCGCGTTCAGTTTATTAGCTAATGACTGATGTATCTTTTACTGGTACAATGAAAACAAAATACTTCATCCGTAAGAAATATAACTAAAAACAAGTAAAAAACAATAATAAATAAGCAATAAATAAAATTTTAATATTATGCTATCCTAAAAAAATTCATTTATAGTTCTTTGACAACAAATACTTAATATAAAAATTACTTTTTTTTAACGTATATTCTATTCTGCTTACAGTAAATTTCTGTTATAAGTACATTCATAAAGAAAGATAAACATTTTCTTTTTTTTATTTAATATAATTATATTTTCAAATAAAAAGTGATATTTTAATTAAATCTGTATTGCAATTATATTTAAAAAATATCAATGAATTTGCAATTTATTATTTTAAAATCTTATTATTTTTCTGAAGGAGTCATTTTACTGAGATTGTTCAGAGACGGTACAGTGACCCTACTTTCGAAAAAAATTCTCAAATCTTTAAATTTAATTTTCAAGCAAAAACCCATAAGATTTTTTTTAGTTGATCTTTTAGACTAACAAAAAAAAATAGTATGACATGAACTGCTCAAAAGATATAATTATTTGAATCATTGAAAATAGACATTTTCGAAAAATCTACATGTTATAAGTTTACAATTAAAAAATAAAATTTTATTAATTGAACAATATAAAATGATAAAAGTAGGATAGATAGGGGGATTCTAACCCAGGAGCTCCGAAAGAATGAGGGGCAGAGTACTCGCGGCGCAGAAAGAGATCCGCGAGAAGGAAATGGGAGGGGATGACGTCACAAGAGATAATGTTACTAGATGAAAAGAATGACATTATGGGAAGAGGGGGGCGGGGAGTGCAAGAGATGATGACAAGGGGTGACTTCGCGGGAATGACGTTGCGGTATCGCAGAGATGAGGATGTCTATGCGGAAAATTACGTAGCGGAAAATTGCGTAGCGGGAGTGTGCGGAAACTTGTGTCCACGTCGCGGCGATGACATCACGCGGGGCTAAGCGCGATTCGCCGCCACCGCTGGTCCTCGCTGCCGCCTCCGGGCGCAATCCGCCACCTCTGGGCACAGTTTACCGCACACTATACTTACAATGCATACTTACCATCACATATGCGTCGCCATCTTCTTCTTATGTAATCTAATCAATGCGATTATTCATGAAAGTCAATGCGATTATCCAGAATTTTTTATTCTGCCGAATTTATTATTATTATTTTAGAGAGCTCGATGGTACGATCGCACACGATGGTATCGCGCGTGATGAGATTCGAAGGAAAGAAGAAATGGTAGAAAAAAGAAATAATTGTAAATACAGAGCTCCATTAACTAGAATTTCTCGTCTGTTATTAGCAGATCAGTATAGCAATGTAAAGACCACTCCCAATCTACATCTCTAAAGATAATCAAGGACGATATATCGTCAAACTTCCTTTTAAATCGATTGAAAACCTAAGAGAATGTCATACCAAAGCATTACGATTCGCCATGAAATTGAGAAATCAATTTGAAACTAATGCTGATTACGCGCGCGCTTATTCAGACTTCTTAAATGAATACGAAAGATTGCAATACATGCAGTTAGTGCCAAATGGTCAGTCTCCTTCATACGGTTATTATCTGCACCATCATGGCATCTTAAAAAAGTAAAGTCTCACTATAAAGTTAAGAGTTGTATTTAACAATTCTAGTCCTACCACTTTAGAATATTTGTTGAATGATCTTTTACATACTAGAGAAAAATTGCAAACTGACTTATTTGATGTACTTATATGTTCCGATTATTTCGTTACTCCACTGGATGGACTGTTCTCCACTAATGTTGAGAAAATGTTTTAACAAATAAAAGTCCAAACCATTGGGTATTTCAGCACATTTTTGGATGGATCCAGACAAGGGACTTTTCATCTACGAATTTACTACGACATATTTAGTTTGTGCTCCGTATCTCTCATTACGTGTCTTTTTGCAACTCTCTTTTAAAAGAGAAGGTAGGGTTCGAAGTATCCTTTAGTGGTTCTTGAAAAGAGGAAGATACATCGATGATGTCTTTGCTTAATTGCTGAATGCGTTGAAAGGACACAAGAAATCATAGATCAATTCATACGACTTTGCAGAACGGGCGAGTTTAGCTTGCAAAAATAGCAATCATCCTAAGACTCATGTTTCCGTGGAAAGACAAATTAGTGATTCCACCGTTCAAATTGAGAACGATTTAATCGTTCACATTCTTGGATTATGTTGGCAATCATAAAGTGAACTGGAATCTAAGGATTCCAATTCACTTTAAACCTATCTAGAACAGAAGTTGTACTTAAAAGAACTGTCTTATCTTATCTATAGCTAGGCTATTCGATCCACTCGGATCTTTTCGCCGATTATTATATCTGCCAAGATCATTATACAAAAATTTTGGTCTCTCAAGCTGGATTGGAATGATACATTGCCTAATCCTATAGCTAAAAAATGGCGCAATTTTCTCGAATTTACAAGATCTGAACAATCTTATATTTCCATGGTGGATAGGATGTAAATCTGATAATTTGACTAAACTTCATGGATTTTGTGATGCGTTACAGATGGCTATGGTCCGTCCCAGTTAATTTCCCTAGAATTATTCCCTATATTTATTTATTTATTTTTACATACATATTTTTATCCTAATATATATTAGGTGTACAATTTTGCTTCCGCCGTTTTTTTTCCGAAATTCGAGACTTTATTGTAAAAAACTGGTTATACATTTATGATTCAAAGTATTGTCCATCGCTGGCCACTATTTTCTCCCATCTTTCGGGTAGCGTATGAATCCCGCGTCGAAAAAACTGGTAATCTTTTGAGGCTATCCACGAATCGATCCAATTTTTTACTTCTTCATAAGACCGGAAGTGCCATTGATCGAAACAAGTGATAGAGGGAGCAACGTCTGGAGAATACGGCGGGTGGGGTAGGACTTCCCATTTCAACGTTTCCAAGTATGTCTTGACCACTTTCGCAACATAGGGTCGAGCATTGTCATGCTGCAAAATCCCTTTATCGTGTCTCTCGTTGTATTGCGGCCGTTTGTCTTTCAATGCTCAGCTCAAACGCATCAATTGCGTTCGATCCCGATCGCCTGTGATTGTTTCAGTCGGTTTTAACAGTTCATAATACATTACGCCGAGCTGGTCCCACCAAATACAGAGGATGACCTTGGACGTCAAAATCACCGTTCTTGAAGCGTTGAAACCACTCACGACACATTCTTTCACTAATAGTGGCCTCATCATAAGTATTTGAGATCATTCGATGAGCCTCAGCCGCAGATTTCTTCATATTAAAGCAAAAAATTAAAACCTCCCGCAAATGATGAGAATTTGGCTCGTAAATTGACATTTTCAATCGAGAATAACTTTATGATGCAGACACAAATCGACTAATGTTTCTATAGGGTTATGTTGACAGATGCCCAAGTTTATTGTATGACGTCTATAATCTATTTATTTCGACCACTACTATCGCTAAAACCATCTATAGGAAAACGGCGGAAGCAAAGTTGTACATCTAATAATATTAAGAAGTTAGTAGAAAATGAGAAAGAAAGATGAGAAGTGAAAGAAGAAACGGAGGAGTAACGATAAATTTACGTTTTATTGTTGTCGACACATTGCGTTTCATGAAATTGTAACGCGAAATGAGACAAAGTCATGTGCGCTTGTATTAAAACGTAGATTTATTAATAATCATTATTCTTTTCCTTACGGCTTCATAGATGAATAATCTTCCTCTTGCACAAGTTTTCTCTCTCATTTTAATATGGGAACATCATTGAGTTTTCCAACCATTAGTTATACAAGGTACATCATTAAAATTCGGACAAATCGAACAATTTCTTTAAACTTTTCTTTTTAATGAAAAATTAAATATTACAAAATATCCTTTTACATGGTACTTGGAGAATCCCTGTAAAGCGCAATTATTCGATATATCCCCCATTAACTTGAATGATAATGTTCAAAAAAAAAGAGAAAGAAAGAATTTTAGCGGGAAAAACGTTTTCGAGCAGAAATTCAGTCAAACGCGAATATTCACGTAACAGATCACAATTCTTTATTTGAACAATTCAGAAAGTTGACGATTTCACAAAAAAGTATAACAAATTTTAAAGTTGATAATTTCACAATACAGTAAAAATAAATTCGAATGGAAATTAACATTTTTTTCTTACAAACAAGTACCCTTTCGGATTTCTGTAACGAATCGAACGCAGCGGTTTTCTTTAGGTGGAGCATTTCAGAGACGATTGATCTAGATAACAGAGCGATAACTGTGACTAAGGAGGGATCATCACTCAATTCGGCCTTTTATCGATTTGATCGAACAAAAACTCTTTTCGTCAATTGCCTATAAGAATCCACAAAATTATGAATCTTTGAGGTGATCTCATGATTGGGGCCATGATTGGCAATTTTTATCGAAGATAGTCAAACGCCACGTTATTGCCATACGCTCGACAAAATCGACAATTATAATTGGGAGCGAATTACGTTTTTCGCGTCGCGCGAACGCGCGTGATTAACCGGAATTATAATTGCCATTTTTAATAATTAGTTTTTTGTGTATGTACAACATGTGGTTTTGATTACAATCTTGACTTTAACAAAGGAAGATAATCAAGTATATTTGGAAGCTTTTAGAACAATTTTAAATAGAGTTTCTAGATGTTTCTAAATTACATGCTGTACATACATTAATTCCATAAATCGGCTTTATGCTAATCTCGAACAAATGGCCTCTATTCTCGGTCTGAAGCATTCGCGCGCATGCTGTAATGTAACGCTGTCCATGTCCGCTGACGAATTCCTGAATAGTGGAATCCTTAATGATGTCACATTGGGATGCCGAGACTTGTTTGTGACCTTGTCAACTACTGTATACGTAGTAGTCCAAGGGATTTAAATCTGGGCTGTTGGGAGATCAGAATAGGAGAGCCGAGGCGAGCAACTCAGCTTGTTCTGACATCAGAGAGCGTCTATCGCATCTTTAATGTGTACGATTTGAATCGAAGATCCTCCTCGGTAATTCGACGCATTGTTGGCTCATTTACACAACAATCGATAATAATTTTCGCAACAATGTCCTGGGTCATCCGAAAGCGCTTAAGTCCTTTCAACGACTGTGGATCCTTGCGATCTATTCTTCTCCATCATCTATTTCTATAATGTAACTCCCCATAGGGAGTTACAATAGTAAAGAGCAATAATATTCGCCTTTTTAAGACTAATAATCCATTTAGGATGAAGTTGTTTGATTAAAAATTTGAACCAAGTGCTGAATAAACGAACTTTATTCTGAGAAATAAAAGAAGTAAATAGATTAAAAATTACAAACTGAAACAGCAGTTGTCTCAAAAGTCTAACCTTGCAGAGCAGCAGTAAATCCCGTTCCGACATATACGTATATATAGGGTGGGCCATTTAAAATTTGGAATTTAATTTGGCTCTAAAAAAAACGCATGAATATTTTTCAAAGTTTATGGCTTTATTGGAAAGATAGTACATTGCCATTAAACATGAAATACAATTTCATTCAAATGAAACGGCTGGCTGCACAATATCCCATTCTATCAATCCAATTTTTCAGTACATTTTCCACTGTATGAGGGCGTATTTCATCGATGGTAACTTTGATTTCATGTTTTAATTCTTGAATCGTTTCTGGCTGGTTAGCGTAACACTCATCCTTGACGGTTCCCCAAAAAATAGTCCAGCGGAATCAAATCGCAGCTACGAGGCCAATTGACATCAGCATTTCGGCTGATTATGCGATTTTCGAAGACAGTGCGCAAAAGATCGATTGTAGCATTGGCTGTGTGGCAAGGTGCGCCGTCCTGTTGAAACCAAATGTCATTTATGTCCTCCTCTTCAAATTTAGGAAGCAAGAATTCATTTAGCATGGCGCGATAGTGCCATTGACAGCAGCTCCTTGCTCATTTTAGAAGAAAAATGGTCCAATGATACCGCCGGACCAAAAATCACATCAGTCACTCGTTGTGGATGCATCGGCTTCTCCATGACGTGCGGATTCTCTAACCCCCGTCGAAATACGACAATTCTGCTTGTTCACATAGGTGAGGCCACCGAGGTGAAAATGAGCTTCGTCAGAAAAGATGATTTTTCGGTAAAAATGCTCATCTTCAACCAAGCATTGTTCAGCCCATTGGACGAACCGAAAATGTATCGGTCATGTAGTTTCAATTCTTACACTAATTGAATTTTGTACGACTTCACACCGAGATCTTTATTCAAATTCTTCTCAAAGAAGTGCGTGAAATGTTCAAGTTTTGAGAACGATGGCGAGTTGATGTTGATGGTTGTTCAAGCACACTCTGAGTAACAGCAACAATGTTTTCGGTTGACCTTATTGGACGAGCACGTGAACGAGTTACTTTATCCAATAAGGATTCAGTTTGCCGAATTCGCTTCACAAATTGATCCACAAACTTCGTTGAAGGCATTTCTTTTCTACCAAATTTTTCACGTAAATTTCTTAAAGTTTGGGTTGAAGACTCATCACTTTGGAAGTAAGTTTTCAATATTTTCCAATTTTGTTCAAGCGGATCGAGACCTATTTCGTAAATGTCAAACAAAAAACTAAATTTCTGATACGTCATAAATGT
>NW_017259536.1:173768-175062 GCF_001594045.1 Atta colombica | reverse complement strand
ATATATATATATATATATATATGTATATATCTCCGTATACTCACCGCAAAAACTAATCCATGCTAAATCATAGTGTCACGCTTAAATTCTCCTTACAAAGATTGGCTTAGAAGCCGGGCCTACCGTGTGCGGAGACTCTTGGACTAAGCGTATCAGAAATCTCTTGAGGGTTTTCGAGATTGGAGTCGCCCGAGGACACATTGCCTCCATCATTTTCACCACCGCCGGTTCTATTTGTTCACTTAAACGTGTTAGAGGTCATAGAAGATCATCCTCCTTCTTCTTCACCTCCTCGAACTTCGTCACCCGCGTTTTCGGACGCTCTAACGGAACGAATTTTCCCTGATCTCTGCGCTAACACCCAATTCATCCGTCATCTCCAACCCACTTTCCCTCAAAGAAACTCCGTCTTCAATGAACTCCACGGACAGCGTAGAGTTCCTAGAAGAACTTCCTCCACCACCATCGAGATCCTATTTCCATCCAAGAGAGTGACTCTTTTCGCACGTAGTCCATTCTCGAGTTAAAGAGATTAGATTCCTTGACTCGAAATTCGGATCGACAATCGCACCACTCATAAGAAACAGGTAGCTTCTTTTCGGGATGTTGATCTATATTCCGAGGCGAGCGCGAAAAAGATGCGTTTGACTCGCAGTACTCGCCTCTGTGCGGATACCTGTGAGACAAGAATCTGATTGCGTCCTATCAGGTATCTTCACCATTCCCGTTCCTCTTCTCTCCAGTAGAATCATAATTTTAAAATCTCCACGGGTTCGGACGTATATAACTGTTTACTAGAAGTATCAGGCTTTCTTGGACGCTAACAACCTCTGGCAGAGACACAATATAACAGAACATTTAAATTGAAATTTGTCCGGATTTTGGTGACACACCCTGTACATTTAGGTAAAAATGTAAAATTGTAATATTAGATGTACAACTTTGCTTCCGCCCTTTTTTTTCGAAATTCGAGGCTTTATTGTAAAAAACTGGTTATACATTTATGATTCAAAGTATTGTCCATCGCTGGCCACTACTTTCTCCCATCTTTCGGGTAGCGTACGAATCCCGCGTCAAAAAAACTGGTCATCTTTTGAGGCTATCCACGAATCGATCCAATTTTTTACTTCTTCATAAGACCGGAAGTGCCATTGATCGAAACAAGTGATAGTCAGAGGGAGCAACGTTTGGAGAATACGGCGGGTAGGGTAGGACTTCCCATTTCAACGTTTCCAAGTATGTCTTGACCACTTTCGCAACATGGGGTCGAGCATTGTCATGCTGCAAAATCACT
>NW_017259536.1:161673-173668 GCF_001594045.1 Atta colombica | reverse complement strand
AAGCATGGCCGGGAACTCCCCATGATTTTCTGTGCTTGGGATTATCGTAATGAATCCATTTTTCGTCCCCAGTCACAATGCGATGCAGAAATCCCTTCCGTCTTTGCCTTTCAAGCAGCTGTTCACAAGCAAATAAACGCCGTTCAACATCTCTCGGCTTCAATTCGGCACCCAATTTCCTTGCTTCTGAATCATTCCCATGGCTTTGAGGCGTTTTGAAATGGCTTGTTGAGTCACTCCCAATGATCGTGCCAATTCTTCTTGATTTTGACTCGAGTCTTGCTCAAGTAATGCCTCCAATTCTGCATCTTCGAAAACCTTCTCTCTTCCACCGCTATACCGGTCTTCGACGTCAAAATCACCGTTCTTGAAGCGTTGAAACCACTCACGACACGTTCTTTCACTAATAGCAGCCTCACCATAAGTATTTGAGAGCATTCGATGAGCCTCAGCAGATTTCTTCATATTGAAGTAAAAAATTAAAACCTCCTGCAAATGACGAGAATTTGGCTCGTAAACTGACATTTTCAATCGAGAATAACTTTATGATGCAGACACAAATCGACTAATGTTTCTATGGGGTTATATTGACAGATGCCCAAGTTTATTGTATGACGTCTATGATCTATTTATTTCGACCACCACTTACCGCTAAAGCCATCTATAGGAAAACGGCGGAAGCAAAGTTGTACACCTAATATAATCACTGTAATATCAAATCATTGTTTAATAACAACAATCATTTATTATTACAATAGAAGTAAAATTAAATTGCTGCGAAGTATAGTTCTGTTTCATTATCAATAACAAACTTTTTACAGATACAACGATAAATTCGTGACATTAACTATACACTTTTTAAATTTATTTCATATAATTATACGTTATTAATTTAGTTCTTTTTTCTTATACTTTATCTTATAATATTTAATTACTGTTTTAATTATAGGAAATACTAATTTTATTCATAAAAGATATTTGTTTCTGATGTAAAATGCTTATAAGTAAAGCTTCAACAAGAAACGCATGCACGCACGCACGCACGCACGCAAGCACACACACACAAGGTGAAGAAAAAGTATGAAAACCCTGAAAAAACTCAAAAAATATAAATTTTACAGAAAAATGTTTCAAATAAAAGTTATAGGATATAAAAAGGTCTATTCAATAGTCTCATCGGTTTAATCTGCTGTCATTGAGATCAAGTTAAAATCACTTTGAATTTTTTTAATGAAACACCCTATTTTTTATTGCATATTCTTATAATCCTTCTCAATACCTTTTCAAAACACTATAATTTTATTCATTTTGGGTCAGCCGTTTCAAAATGAGTATTTTACAGTAATAGACATCCAAAAACAAGGTCGGATTATAATCCAGCCAACTAAAGCAAGATCGAAGGATGATCTAAGTTCTTAGATCATTCTTCGATCTTTCCTTAGTTGGCCGGATCATAATCACTCTTAGTTGTTTTCACGGCTATTCACTCTCAGTTGTTTTCACGGTTGCTCACTCTCAGTTGTTTTCATGACTGCTCACTCTCAGTTGTATTCACGGTTATTCATTATTAATTGCTTTTAAAATGCTGCATCTTATTGAACGTGAACGAATATTTCGTTTGATGATGAGAGGGGAGATAGATTAAGGTCATACAATGATATTAAGCAGCTCTTCAATGCAATATTTCGGAATGAAAATACAATTATCTCGAAATCTACGGTTCACAAAACTATCAGATGTTTCAAAGAAATTGGTGGTGTTAAAAATCATCCAAAAACAGGGGGATCAGCAACAGCAACAAATCCCGAAAAGTCATTGAATATTTCGCAATCTTTTGTGGGGAATCCACATATTTCCATTCGCAGAACAGTTTAAAAACATCAAATAGATCAGAAGTCGGTGTGTAAAATATTAAAAGAATAAGTTCCATTTATATAAAATTCATCTAGCAAGAGCTAAATGAAGACAATTTTGATCGACGTTTAGAGTTTTGTGAATTAATGATGGAAAAAATAGATGCAGAATCTGATTTTGTTTACAACATTGTTTTTTCAGACAAAGTAACATTGAACGGTAATGTCAATCAACATAATTGTATCTTTTGGTCGGATACAAATTTTCATTGGACATTGAAATATCAGCAGAAAATAAACGTTTGGGCAGGCATCTTAAATAATACTTTGATCAGTTCATTCTTTATAACTTAGCAGAAAAAAGAATAGAAAATATTTCTGCGATAAATACGTGAAACATTAATAATAACAATAATAATATTAATATTAGGTGTAGTAAAAAGAAATCCATTATTTTTCCATTCAATTTCATGCAAAAATAATGGATTTCTTTTTATTACACTTAATATTAATATTAATAAATGCGCGGTTTTTTCAGATATCTCTACTACTTCAACTCGAGCGCAAAATTGGAGATCCAATGCGAGGACTGTAGAAAACTAAATGACTGCGCGATCAGATTACCGAGGACGATAAATGGCTAAATTTCGATAACTGCAGGAAGGAACGCTGAATGTCGTTTACGCCGATTTGGAATGTGCATTGGAGAAAACAGATAAGGATCCCACTACATAAGGATTAGCTTACATACACGTATCAGCATTATAACATGTTTAGTATTGGATACTAAATACGTGCACTGCTCGTATTTAGTTTACGACAGCTCACTGTCGAGCTATCACTGATAAGACTGTAGGTGTGGGCTGTATTCGGCCGAAAAACTCGGAAATTTGACGCACAGTGTATTTCGGCTACAGTCTATTTCGGCTAATGTACTAATGGCGGATTTCATGCGAGACGATTGGCAAAAATTTAACAGCGCCACGCATTGCCATGTGTGTGAGAAACCGTTTACACCAGACGATACACGGGTACGCAATCGTTTAATCGGACGATAGAGGTCCCGCACTCAAATTGCAATCTAAATTTTAGGGATTCGCGTTGCATACCCATAATTTTCCATAACTTATCAAGCTATGATACGCATTTCGTCATCAAGGAAATTGCCACTATATATGAAGAACACGTTGATCTTTTATCGATAACTAAAAAAAAATATATCTCATTTACTAAACATGTCGATAATATCAAAATTGATAAAAAAAATTGTGTAATTTACGATTTATAGATTCATACAGATTTCTCGCTTCTAGTTTGGACAAATTGGTGTCTTTCTCAGTAAAAATAAGCTACGGACACTGCAACACAAATGTTCCAATTTATCAGAAGAAAATTTTAATCTTTTGACACGAAAGGGCGTTTTTCCATACGGAATAAATTGATATATATAATACGGAAAAAAATTGATTGTGCCGAAAAGTTGGAGAATCTATGTTTACCGCCTCGCGAATCATTTTACAGTTCATTGATAGGCGACACGATATGAAAACGCTTACGCGCACGCCATCAATGTGTGGCAGAGATTCTTCATCCAAATATAGTGATCTGTATCTGAAAACGAACATATTATTGGCCGACGTTTTCGAAAGTTTCTGCGACAATTGCGTTGCGAGTTATGGGCTAGATCCCGCGTATTATTACACCTTACCGAGCTTCACGTCATGTTAAAACATACTAAAATAAAATTTGAACTGCTCACAGGCATTGACATAGTCATGTTTATCGAGCGCGATATACGCAATGGTCTGAATCAATATTCAAACAGATACGCGCGAGCAAACAACAAATACATGCCATCATACGATCCATCGAAATCGTCATTATACTTGATGTACTATAACGTCAACAATCTATACAGCTGGGCAACTATTGCCTCACGATTTTCGATGGGTCGACGATAAAATTTTAATTTTACGATCATCGCGTTAGATTCGGCAACAGGCTATATTCTAGAGATGGACATGTACCTGCAATATCTTCATATACATGATCTATCATACTGTCCAACACACGAAAAACCACCCAGTAAGCGCGATGACAAGCTCCTCGCAACATTATGCGACAAGCAATGTTACGTCATACATTATTCTAACCTGCAGCAATGTAGACTCGTCACAGTCTCCGTATCACAAAGACTCACCGTGCTGCAATTCACACAATCTCCATGGCTACGTGATTATATAGAATTAACACAAAATTTAGAATTTTGGTCAAAAATGATTTTGAAAAAAGTTTATACAAACTTATGAATAACGCGGAATTTGGCAAAACCGTGGAGAACGTGCGAAATCGCATCAACGTAAAGTTATTAACAAAATGGCAAGGCAAATATGTTTTGCATATAAATGATGCTGAGGCAATGATCGCGAAACCAAATTTACATAGCCATAGCATCTTTTCGGAGAATCTGACGATAAAACTGCGTAAACTCGAGGTAAAGTTTGACAAACCGATATACGTGGGTATGTGCATCCTCGACATATCCAAGACGTGTTTGTACGAATTTCACTACATGGTACCGCTGTTTCGCGAAAAATGCAAAATTATGTATATCGATACTGATAGCCTCATATTACGTAGAATGACGATATCTACGATATCATGAAATGCGATAGTAAATTTGACACGAGCGATTACTCGAACGACGCGTATGGTATTTCAATCGCAAATAAAAAAGTTCCTGGCCTAAAAAATGAGAACAATGGTGCCATCATGACCGATTGGGTTTAGAGCGAAAATGTTCGTGCCGACTAACCTATATAATTTAATAAATATATATTAAAATTTAAATCTGCGTTTCAATTTTTCTTCAACATCGGCATGAACTTTCCAGACAACCCAATAATATGTATAATGTAATATGTATAATATTATATTTATAATATATATAATATATATACGTATTTATATTTTCTTATAATAATTATAAGTTTTACAACACATTGTCTTTATATATCCACCAATTGTGTGAATTGTCAAATCCCAATCATTTCACGTAAACTACATTCCCTCTCTTGCGTAACTTTTTCAATGAGATGCACGTCGGAGTTAGCGACGCTGTACAATTCGTAGAATACTCCAGCAATAGGTTCTCCGCGAAAATCTTCCAGAAAATATGTCACTGGATTAGTTTGTTGCACTTTGATAATTTTAAATATCTCCGTGCGCCGTGCTAATTCGGTGTAACCTTTCAAAAACTGTCTTGAATTTGCTTATATGTACCGAATCATCTACTTTGTATCGCGCAGGTGCGGCAATTTTTACGATTATAAACCATGACAATAAGCCTGTCGGCACTCGCAGGAGTAACGATGGGACGCATATCAATAGTTCGATGCGCATTGTAATTTGATACGCAGCAGAATGTCGATCTATTTGTAATTTCCATTGTGCGTAAATGGTTTCCATATCCCATATGGAAATTTCCCCATTTTTTCCAATTTATTATTAGGTTCTGATAAGATTTCCTCAAAAAAGGAAAAGAATTCCAATCTGCTTTCATTACGATCGAAGCTTTCATTACGAAATATGTCGAATAATAATGGTTGATATTGTGCTTCTTCAAGAGTTTCTGCACATTTGAATTGAAAAATTCCTTTCTTCTATCAGCATGCAAATTTTTCGAACATCTTCAATCATTCGAATTATCTTTGCGATCATCTTCGTCACTCACTCTCGTTCTTAGCTTTGAGTGGCTCGGCTCATGCGTGTTATTCAGCATGTCGATAACGGTGAAAATATAGTGGCAACCTCTGTTGAATCGCAATAAGGATGCATCTCGATCACATCCGCTTGCCATAGGTTATCGTATCCACTATGTCTTCGCGGAAAATTTCTTCTCACCGGAGCATACAATTCATGTATGCTCCGGTTTCCAGCAGACGTTTCTCAGACATTGCAAATAATAATTCGACACTTTTCGAATCGTCTTTTCAAGTCCGCTTAGCATAATCTGCACATTATTTTGTAAGGCTGCAATCTTCCTCTTGATTTCATTTAGATGATCTTTCAAATCTTGAACACTCTGTGGCACGTATCGTTTGCGTCAATATCATCCATCGGCGCTACTCGTCGAATCTTGCGCAACTTTGCATCAAAGTCAGCTGTGATTATGCAAACAGCGATTATCGCACGTAATTTCTGAGCAATCCCCGCTACTGATAGTGCGATTCGTTTCCTCCTCTAAGCGATAGTCCAAACTAATTGATCAGCATTGCGATGTCTGAACGACATGTGTAGAATTTAATTTATAATCAGACCGGCTTCGCGAAATTCTTCAATAATCGACAGAATCTCGTTGTTATAACTACTATGATTCGTTTAGCATGAGGCCTCGAGCAATTGCAGACGATTCACAATTTTGTTAGGATCATCCCAATGAATATAATCTTGTTATCGTTATTTAGCGTTATTGTAAGCGATAAATCCACTTTTTTATTTATTCCTGTTCCAACTTTTTTATTTGACACCAATGACACTATTATGTTCTTATACTACATAGGCTGAAAAAGTCCCGGGATTTTTAATGAAAACAAGCGTTTTTTGGGCAAAGTTATATTTATTCCTCAACATAGTTGCCTTCGAGGGCGATACATTTAGTATAGCGATTTTTCAACATTTCGATAGTACGCCCTTTCTGTAGTACGAAAGCCTTCGAAATACGTCTCGGTTTCCGCGATGACTTCCTTATTCGATGTGAATCTCTTTCCCTGGAGCCATCGCTTGAGGTTTGGGAACAGATAATAATCGCTGGGGGCCAAGTCTGGAGAATACGGTGGGTGAGCAACCAATTCAAATCGTAATTTGTCCAATTTGGCCATCGCCAAGGACGATGCGTTATCGTGATGGTACAGAACGAAGGCGAATGTAGCGCCACTTAAACGACTGTAGCTTGTAAACGAATGAACGAAATATCATAAAACTTCATACATAAATTAATGACAGATGAACCTCTCGAAATGAATCATGTTCATTTTCTAATGACGCCATGTATTGAAAAATCCCGGGACTTTTTAGCTCATGTAGTACTTGTATCGCTTACTACCTATTATTTGATTACTCGGGCTATGACTGTGATAGTGTGCATTTGTTGTCAGCAGAATGCTTCTGTAAGTCTGTACGTCATCATACGTACAGATACTTTCGTTGGAAAATTTCATTCTGAAAATTAACTCATACAAGCCCGGTGTTCCAATGTATCTTTTCCCATCTATAATTATCGTCGTTTTTATGCAAGGTGAGTTTGTCACCAAGCAGTATTTCCTCGTCGCTAAAATAAACTCCATACATAACATCTATGTTGACAGCTTTCTTATCTCAGAACCGCTTTCAGATATTTCTGTCTCAACGTACCATTTGCATGCAGCTTTTCTTGCCTCTCAGATGTTTGAAATAGATGTTGAATAAATATTACGAGTCCATCGGTAACCTCGAAAATTTCTTCGATGGTGGGAGCGCGATCATACGATAAATCGCGCGGTTGTGTTATTTCAGACACTTCGTTTAAAATGGATGGTACGGTTTTCAATTAACTAAACATTGATTTCATAGGCGTGAAAGCCGGTATAGGATTGTCGTCAAAACACTCGGTCATTTTCTTTTGGGTTTTGACTCCTCATCTTCTTCCGAAAAGAACAGTCATAATAGGATCGTTGGAGGATTCAACGTGTTTTCAACAATCTGTTTCAGCGGTTCGATAATAGGTTTGAAATGTCTCTCCAATGTGATATCCTCTTCCATTTTATCAGTCTTCAAAGCGCGGTATTTTTTGCAAATTGAATCGCTGGTTTTCGCAATCTCCTTAGCTATCTTTTCATTTTTGCTATTGTCCATATCAACATATCGGGGTCAACTGATCACATCACGGTATTGCAAAGTTATTAAATCCTTTTGTATATCGCCTACCGATAAGCGCACTGTTCTTGTCAATCACTAGAAATCGGTACTTTTGCTGCCAATATTTATGACATAAATCGCAGAAATCCTCATAGGACATATATCGGTTTTCACATGATCGTTGTACATGCGTTTCAGATTGATATCATCCTGTTTGAACAGGATCAACAGATTTGCATTGTCGCGTATAAGATGCTTCGGTATCTTTGTGTACGTTTGACAGAGATAGAAGCAGTTAACGTATCGTCCCATTGCAGAATACTCTTTTATCGCGTCCTGCATGTCGCATGTCACGTCAAAAGTAACGATGGAATTCGGAAGAATTTCGCTCGGAATTGACGTCGCTGTTATTGGAGAATGTAAAATAACCGATTTCCTCGATCGATGCTAACAAGTTTCGGTTGTTACAGCGATTTTGAGTATACGTACTCGAATCATACGCCATGCGAATTTTCCAACAAACTTATCAGCACGTTCGTCTTTTGATGATCCGCAGACGACAGCACGTATAGATGCTAGTAGCATGTTGAGATGCTTCCTCTTTATATTTTGCACTTTGCCATCAAGATTCATCACTTTGATCACCCGCGTCTGACGCACGAACTGCATATTTTCTCTTTCCACAAAATACTGAAAATGATATCGCGAGCGAGTCTATTTATAGAGCTCCGTAGAGCGAAATCGATCAGTCAAAATGTTTCTCGTCGTATCGGATGATCAGTTTAACCTCAAAAGAACTGAAACACCTACCGAAAATTGTACTGCAAGAGGTTGAAAATTGCATATGTCTGTTGTGGGACAGATTATCAGAACATATGCGAGCAGATTTGGAGGTACGACAATACCGTCAGTGCTTGAAGCATTACAGAGTTATCAAACATATCGACTGATGTCTTTGATAAAGAAGCAGTGAATCGTCGAGAGGTTTGTGCGATAAACGCGTTTCCTTTCGAACTACATATTCCCGGATATCAGTTTTGCAGTCCGGGAATGCGATTGGAAAAGCGATTGGTTAGAGGAATTAATTCATTGGATGCTGCGTGTCGCAAGCATAGCGTATTCGTGTAACAACGATCTCGCTGAACGACAAGCGGCTGACAATATATTCGCCGAGAAGGCACGAAAACACATTGCCGCGAGTGACTTCGACTCTCAGAGAGAGAGAGCCGCAGCCACAATAGTTTGGCTATGAAGGCCAAAACGAAGATTGATATGGGTTTGAAAACGAGGAAAAAAAAAGCAAGCGGATACTTCCGACAGTAAAACGCGGTTGCCTATTCTACTGCTGTTCGGCATTCTCAGGTCATTGATCGATGGGTGTCGCCAAGGCAGTAAATGATAACAAAGCGGCACAATGTCAGCTGGAAGAACTGCAACGTCATAATCGTGTCATAGAAGGTCGCGGCGTTTATATCGCTCCCTACAATCGCATAAAAAAGAAAAACGTCGATGAAACGTTAAAAATGCCAAGGGGATTAACTACTGATGTGCAATAACTTGCAAATTGCATGCGCATTTTGTATTTCAGAGGCATCTTTATGCGTACTACATTACCGATCAAAGGAGTACGTCAAAACGAGAATGATATCATAAACGGACAATGCCGAAGAATCCGATACGCATTAAGTAGCATACGCGAAAAAAGAGAATCGCATTGTGTACTTTGACAGTTTCGACCGTAGTACCAGTATCTGGCAAAGTGTAATCGAATACAATTGTACGCCTCATCAACGTTACAATCAGAACAATTGCGAGCAACTTTTTCTACAATTTCTACGAACCATTGACAAGCAATTTAAAGATCGACATTGCACTATTTAATTCAGTATTCGTTTGAAACATGTCGCTAACGTTTACGCCGACAAGAATAACGTCCTTGCCGTGAGCTACTTTGAGTGATTTGACGACAATTACGAGCTCGGTCTGACGGAAATATATTATACTCTAGTCAATGTAAATTCAACAAACAACAAGTTTTACTATGATAACGAGAAAATTGTCATTTCCGAAGGATCGTACGAATTGCGTGATATAGAGCAATATCTGAAATTTTACATTCTCACGAAGACAAGGAGGATGAAGAATTCCCGCTGTTGCGCCAACAATACGATGAGAAGTGAGATCAAATGTGCCTATCGAATAAATTTTGCAAAACCTCACAACATTGACACGCTGCTGGGATTTTCGTGTGCTGGAGCCACGACAGTATGAATCAAACGTGTAAATAAATATCATTAACCTAAATATCATACCGAGTGCAACGTGACCGCAGATGCGTACAGCAATAGATGCGTGCACACGAATCTATTGTTGCTGTACACGAATTTTCGCCGAGTGTACCGCCAAGATATAAGATATCCAAAAGACCGACACAGATTTACCTTCTGATCATTGTATGGAGCATTATGGATTTGACGATTCGCATAGTGGACCAAGACAGTCGACGACTGCTTGATTTTCACAGAGATCAATTAGATTACATGTACGGTGTTAACATGAGATGTTTGTGTTGAATGAACAGCCGAAATAAACAAGACATATACTTTTCACATACACCTTACACATGCTTGAAAGACTACTCTGAAAAAAAAACTCCAACGTTGCATTCTTAAAGTCGTTGGATTTCATCGTACGAAATGGCTGATATCCTGAATTATCCATTATCAGTGAGCCGATCTTTGATGACCGTATCGTCAAGATTGAGACTCACACATACAATCTGTAGGCCAACACGTTTGTACATAGCGATGAGATACAAATACCTATGCAGCAGTAGGATTATGCAAGTTGCCGTATGATAGTTTTCTTTACATCGAAGGAAGATTGACAATGAAAAAGAAAAACGATCAAATGTCGACGACACTTGGAAATAATTGTGTGCGTTCGATGTTTGATGAAATTCGATATGAACTCAACAGTGTGGAGATTGACACAGATTACAGCAGAAACGTCAGAATTACCAGTACCATCAAGAACTATGTATCAAAAAACGTATGATAAAATTTTGATTGCACTGAACGCAAGATGGAATTTAGATCCGACAGGATCTTGATTCCATCTTGATCCAGAGGAAGAATCTCTAGATCCGGAGGAAGGATGCTTTAATTTTTGCGTGCCGCTCAACATGCTGTTGGGCTTTTGCGAGGAACACAAACGCATGATCAGGAGTTGATTTTGATACGAGGATGCAACGATTGCAATTGCTTGATTGGAAATCCTGTGACGGACCCTGAGATTGAATTTATTCAAAGTACAGTGGCAGATGCTTCACGTTGTGTGTTTAAATGACATCAATAAATTATTAATACTGCGAGCATTGGAAAATGATCGTTACCTGAGCATAAGTTTTCATTCGTCGGATCTGTACGAGTATCCTTCGTTACGGAATACGACCAAGCATTCATTGGCTGTCAAAACAGCGATTCAACTCGAGAATTCGCGATATGTTATCTTTGCTTTGCAAACCGGTCGAAAAAATGTCATGTCACGAGATATTAGTGTGTTCGATGATTTTAATTTGAATAACGTGAAAAAATATATCTAAATTCAGAATTTTATTGAATGACGATTTAAATCTGGATTTTGAGAGATACGCCGTATCCTGTTTGATATGTCGCGCGTTTTCGTAAAGCATGGAATCAACTGTTTCGAAACGCTCTCATTTATCAAAAAAGGGCCTTTTGCGATCATTTATTGCGAAAACGAATCCGTCAAGAGCACCACTGTGGATTTACGCATAGAATTTAACTGTAAGGAGAATTTACCCGCCAATAGTACCGCCTATTGCCTCATCATACACGATCATGTAATCGAGTATTGTTCAACATAGTACGCAAAATTATGTAAATAGGGTCAGCAAATATTTAGAACTTAAAAGGAAAAGAAAAACTAGCATGAAGCACAGAATCTTGAAGAATTGCTCGTCATGGTCATACCAATGTGAATTGACATTTGTGAATCTGCGAGAATTCGTCGTTAAGAAATTTATCATCAAAGAAATAGCGATGCTGAAGAGGACCGTTCTCACATTACTATTACATTTTTATGAGTTCCGTGCCATGGAAATTTTTGACAAGATCCGCGCAAAAAAACAAATCTTGCGCTTCCTGATTGAGTGCTTATTACTATGGATTGCGATAGGAGGACGGGATGGTCCCGTACAGCGAGGCGCCTAATTACAGCGACTG